>NC_142372.1:5204527-5237027 GCF_059441005.1 Hippichthys cyanospilos
GCTGGCAGCTTGAATCGGTCGGTGGCCTTTCCTTCTTCTGTGCTACGTTAGTTACGGGCCGGGTGATTAAGAATCTCCCGGCTGGGCAGCTTAGAGATTTAAATCCCTTTACAGTATGGTCGTAATTAAAGATGGACAGCACCGAGCTTTGGAACAAATGGCAAAGGAGGAAAAAACAGGGGGAGGGGATGGAGGGGCTGGGATCAGGAGAGGAAGCGGCACAAAGAGTAGCCTTGGTTGGCAAGAAGATTTTTATCTAACATAGCTAAGAATATAAAAACAAACATCACGAAAAGCACCATTTCCGTTGGTTTTGAACAAAGACAACACAGCTCCACCGCCTCCCCCCCTTGGTCGCATTCCCTCCCTTAAGGCTAACTTGTAATTTACCCGCCTGAAAGGGTGGAGTTTACCGAAAAGGCAAACTATTTCCTCCGATGCATTAACACACAAGAAGCCGCAAAACTTTGATATCTTTCACCCAAACAGGGCGGCAGTTTGGGCGTCTCCCTTGTTGGCGTGATTAAAAAGAAGTATGGCATCCGCCCTTTTCCTGTTAGCTCTTCCGAGATGGACGTGTGATTATCTCTACGTGCTTGGGCAACTGAATGTCCGAGTGGCTGAGCGCGCTTCCATTGACCTCCCCTTTTGTCACTTTGGCAGCCCGTCACCAAAGCGGCCTTGTCCGCCGTCATGTTTTCACGCCACCCGACGTTGCACGTTCGGGTCCTTGTCTGCTGTCCATCAAATGGCCGGCCTATCGGAAAAAGGTTAGCCCCCACTTGTTTGGAGATCATTAATCATGTGGTGAAGGACAGGAGGAGGCCCCTAATCCAAGTCCAACCCCATTACCCCAACATGAACGCCTCCCCCAAGGCCTCAGCAAGCACCCGCCCCTGTGCCCCATGGTGTTATCAAGTTTCAGTGGTTGTAACTGTAGCACAATAAACAGATGGGGGAGGTAGGGGGTGAAGACGGAAGGAAAGACAAGGGAAGGAAAATTTGCTTATTGCGTTAAATTGGCGCGTGCAGTGTGAAAGGTGATTCACACGGTGCCAGACTGCCCTCTTTGTGAGATAACCTCTACGATCACGATATAAAATAAATTTTGCCTCTCAAATGGCCTCTCAATTCTCAACCAAGCGACCAACCAAACAACCCCTTTCACATTTCGCGATTTTGGTTCTGTATCGGTTCCAACAATTTCTTGCAAAATGCTCAAGGCATTTTTTCTTGCTCGGAATACCCACTTATTTATGGAAGCCCATTCCAGACAGTGGAAACAAACAAACAAACAAAAAAAAATCCGCCGGAAGAAAAAGTCGAAATAATGAGATTAAGAAGTTGAAATAATGAGACAAAAAGTCAAAATAATGCGATAAAAAGTCAAAATAATGCGATAAAAAGTCAAAATAATGAGATAGAAAGTCAAAATAATGAGATAGAAAGTCAAAATAATGAGATAAAAAGTCAAAATAATGAGATAAAAAGTCAAATTAATGAGAAAAAAATCAAAATAATGAGATGGAAAGTCAAAATAATGAGATAGAAAGTCAAAATAATGAGATAAAAAGTCAAAATAATGAGATACTTCTACAAAACAGTCAAAGTAGCAGCTCTTTGGTGTGAGTTCTCAGTTTGACACAGAAATGGATTGTGAGTACATTGAGGACTACTTTAAACTAGTTTTACAACAGATGAAATGATTTGCTTGCTGATTCACATGGGATTGTACTAAGCAAATGTACTCTTGAAAGGATTTTACGCAAAAAGCAAGCACTGGCGTCGAAAGAATAAAACTGATGTGGCTGGTGGCAACATTCATTAAACAGCAACTGGAAACATCAGCTACTGATACTGTTGCAGCGACACCCATCTATTGGGTTGAACTTCTTATCTCATTATTTAAACTTTTTATCTCCTTATTTTGACTTTTTATTTCAATATTTCGACTTTGTATTATTTTTTTAATTAAATGTTCTCCATAATTCATTCAATCGTTTTTAACTTCCTCAATTATTATGATCATGAACAATTCATACCCTTAAAAACACATTTTTCCACATGCCGTCGACTGAAAATGACAATACTTGTGCTTTTCTTCTTTCTTGTGCAATTTCACTATTCACAATTTTTTTTTAATCTCTGATTTTTAAAATGAATTAATTAGAATAATTTGATTTACCGCTCAGCCCTACTGCGTTGAAAGGAATTGTATGACGTAGGCTTGAATTTTAGTCATTTCTGGGTCTTCTGATACTGTAAATTTGGTGGTAATTCCACATGAAAAGGCTTCGTTCCTTTTCCAGAAGATGCCAGCAAAATGAGGCCAGAGAACCTTCCTTTTGTAGTGTGGTGTATGCGAGGGCCCCGCCTGTTGGGGGGGGGGGGGGGGGGGGGGGGGGGGGGGGGGGGGGTGTCCACGCTAGCCAGAGGAGCATGGGGAGAGTAGTAATATAATGCATACACTGATCCCCCAGAGTCCATTCATGGCGTAATTGGTGCGGACAGAGCTCATGGTCTCAGGGTTACAGTTAGGGAACTTCCTCTAATGTCCTGCTGGGAGGCCACTGCTTCCCACAATAGAGAGACCAACGTGGATATGGGAATGTTTTTATTTCCTAGCCTGAAAAAAAAAAAAAAACGTATTCCTTACATAGGCAAAAAGCAGCAAACATATAACTCAATCACTATCTCTGCCAAATCCTCCTCCCTCCAATTCTTGCACTTTGTAAGATAACTTCATGGCACCGTACAAAAGTATCTCCTCCCAGAATAACCCTAAAGAGCAGATAACCCGCCATGTGGTCCCTGCTAAGCTGAGACTACATGTCCGATTAGAAGCGTAACTCTATTATGGCTCAATTCCTTTATTTAAAACCCCACACCCATCCAAAACAGGCATTTTTCTTTTTAAATTGATCCATTTATCCAGTTTATTATGTTGAGTCATCCTATTAGTTCTTCTTAGATTTGCTTCTCTTTTTTTCTACTTTATTTACTTGTAGCATTAGCTCAATTTCAAATGCTAAGCATAACACTTTCCTTCAGATTTTTCTAAGGGTGCAACTAGGGCAGGGCAATATAGTGAACAATGAAATCTTACCTTCCAACAGACATCGTATTTATTAGTTATTAATTATTTTGTAACTAAATGATTGTTCATGTACAATTAATACTTTAAAAAAATGTTTTTGTGTTCAATTCTGGGCGAATGACCAAACATGGCTCAACTTTGGGTCACATGACATCCACAAGGTGAGCCATGATTGGCCCTTAGCTGAGTTTTTAGCACATGATTTTCAGTTGATGAAAATGGATGTGTTTTTAAAAGTATTAACTGCATGTAAAACTAAACTAGTTATCAAATTAATGATAGATTAAATATTAACTTTTTACGGCTAAAATTTGCTAAATAAGTGGCCCATCCCTAAAAAATTGTGTCTTATATCTGGGGAATTATGGTTTCAAATTGTGATATGTCACAGGGCCTTTTTTTTGCTTACACCAGGGGACCCAAGAACTCTGGTTTGAGAAACACCACTATACTGTACACTGCACCACACGTGTCCAACCAAAACCAAATACGGACAAGTGACCACATGGTCCCTGTGAAACAGAGACTACAATTCCGATTAGAAGTGTAACACTAGAGCGTATCGAGCCTTCATTATCTCCAGCGCACCGCCTTGGTCGTTATTGCGCCGAACAAGAGGAGCCCTTGCTGTTGTCTCTCCAGCGGCCATTAATCATCTCAAGTGGACAGCGCTGACAGACAGTTGGCCGCATCACTCTGTCATTTTCTTCCTGGTGATTCAACAACCCTCATCGATAACCACACGATTACGCCTGGTCCAACCAAACAAGACACAGCCTTTCTCCGGAAAAAAAAAAGAAGACGTGTAATGGGTATGATGAAGGCATGTCATATTTCGAATATGTTCCACTCCAGAAGCAAAGCAATATGTTTAATGGTGACTACTGTACGTGGACATTAGTGGATAATGGACAACGCGCCTAGAATAAGATGGATGATCCGCGTTAGACAGTTAAAGTTCCTACATATCGGAAACAATTCCAGGAAATCAATCGCACAAGTGGAGCAGCAACAATTAATCGATAACAATTTTTGATCATCACTGAATCATTTTGAGTTAGAAACCATTCAAAGCCTTAGAATTGTAGATTCTCACAAATAAATATTTTATATTTTGGAATATTTATAAGTGTCTCGCTGTCCATTGGCATGTGACACATACTAAAAACTAAATTTGCCACTCTTTTTTTTTTTTTTTTTAAATGAACGAGTCATAACGACTCAAAAAATGGCCAGCTTGCATGAGATTGCTACTTTGGTCGTAAGCGTAGAGATATTTGCGGTTTAGTTCAGAGGCTGCCATTTTTTGTTGGGTTAGGGTCTATGACAACCACAAAAATCTTGTAAATTATTTGCCTTATAGGAAGCTGTGCCACTTTGAAAATATTGTAATACTGTAAATAAACAGTGTGCAATTTTGTGCTTTAATGACGTTTGTGCTTTTGGTAAATTAAGTAAAAAATCAAAATGGCCTTTACATCCTTTAAATTTCCTCTATCTGTCTCAGAAGAAAATTTTTAGACACCCCTGATGGAAGCAAACTCATAATCTTTGTGTTGAGTGAAAATAAATCATTAACAAATCCGCCCTCTTTTCTGACATGGAACGAATCAAACTCGGAACTAAATCTTATTTGTTAGAACAATATCAATTTTGAATAATGCTTTGTTTTCAATAAAGATATGTGATATAATTAGTGCACCTTCACATTTGTTTCAGTTGTTGAGTTGCACTCATTTTGGGTGGTCTGGAACAAGAAGGAGCTGGTTTACAAAGGCGCTGACAAATGGATTGACAGAGAAAAAAAAAAGTCATATTTGTACAAATGAATTCCCCTATTCAAAGAGAATCGATAAGAGAATGATTAAGTAATCTGATCTGCAAGTAAATATTGAAAATGGAATGTGTATAGACCAAGATCACAACAGTTGAGAAATACTGTATTTTTTGGAATCTTCTGCAAAAATAGGCAACACAAAATATTCTAACAATGCAAAGGGAGATTTGCTGATACAACCGCAGCTAGGAATTAAACATGTCTTCCTTTAAAAGATACCGAGGGCATCAATGGGTCTTGATGCAAAGATGAGATTTAAGGCAGCTGCTAAAATTCCTCAACCGTTAACTCACACACATGCACACACACGCACACAAACACCTAGGCGTGCACGGCTGTTTTTAAGCGCAGAGGCAGGAAATGGGAATCCCTCGTAAGTTTTCCTTTCCGCTGCTGCTTTCCTCTGGCAGCCTGGAGGCCCCCGCCATCAATGAGGTGGGAAAAAGCACTTGGCCATTTGTCTTTAGCCATCAGGCCATTTCTCTGCCACGCTAACATTCTGATTACAGAAACACTCCATGTCAAAGGAGTACTTTTTTTTTTTTTAAATCGCAAATTTGAGTGAACCCCTAAAAGAAAAGTCATCACGTTCAATTCTTATTTAAAGAAGTACTTGTTGCAATGGCATAAAAATAAAAAAGAACGAAAGAGTTGCACAATCACTCCCCTCCAAAACAGAAAAAAAAAAAATACTAATCCCAGCGCCGCATCTTTGAAGTAGAAACCAGAGGAGGGGTTAACACGGTGTAATAAGAGAGTGCTTGCACCTCTTCTGGTTTATTCTGACAAGTGTAAAAACACCAAATTGAGAACCGCCGTACAATTTGTTTCCCTGTGATTAAGCCGCCGCAACAGAGGTCGGCCCAGCGCCTCTCGTCTTGGAGCACTTGAAATGATACGATTATGGCTGCATAAAAGTCACTTAGCTGCTGATATTCCTTCTTATCCCGCCCAGGCTGTTTAATGTCGCCCTTGCACTGATTATAATTACCAGCATTATTACAGTCAATACACTCAAGGAGGGGAAAAAAATATCCCATATTCTTTTTCCCTTTGTCCATTATAGATGAGCACTCTGTTGGGCAGTGCTAATGTCTGCCACTGACCCCTCCTTTTCTCTGCTGCCAGGGAATTTGAGCCACGCTAGCTACTGTAATCAGACGGCGTTGCCTTGTTTACACAATGTAACATTGATTTTGATAATCGCATTTACACCGGACACTTGGAGGTGCGGCCTAAAGACATTTCGGGATTATGAACGGCGCACGGCTTAGGGGCTGGCCAATAGATCGAAGTCATCCGTCACTTTAAAAATAAACTGATTTTTTTAAAAACAAGATGCATCTCCAGTTAGGGCTGGGCAATAAATGTAATTAATTTGATTCATTCATGATTTTAAAAATGATGAAATCAAGATTTGGCAAAAGTGGCAGAATGCTGGATGGCTGGTTTACAAGACATGTTTAAACAAGTATCAAATAAACCTTTATAGCCTGAAGCCATCAAACCCCAGCCTTCCTAAATCAGTATTCATTATTTTTATTTGAACATTTTTCACAGGCTTTTATTGTAATTAATCAGACCTTAAACAAACGTTTGTTGGGTGTAATTCTTCCATTAAAATTGATTAAACTCATAATCGTCCAAAATGGTGGAAGGAAATTATGTGAATTAAGGAATGTTCTGGCCATATCACCCAGCCTTAATTCTAGATGTGTTGCTTTGTGAAGCCTTTCCATGTTTATATGTGTATAATGAGCATTATCATTCAATAACTACTATACATGTGCTGTTGTTTGCATTTTTGGCAGTGCAAACATGTTAACATTTTCATTCATGTCAAAAATTATTCTATTGTTGGGAATACGGCAATGTCCAGCCAGTTATTTGCTGTCAGGCAAATTTTGAGTCAGAGTGATAGATCAGCATGTGTAAAGGGGTCAGCAGACAACAACTCCCACCGTCTGCCGCTGGACAGAGATGCTAACAGGGTCCTGACAGATTCCGTCACTCCCTCCCAGCTTCATTCATCAACCATCCCAACGAGGACTTTAAAAGACCAAACCGCCAGGGGAGGGGAAACGCCCACAAAGGTAAAAAATAAAAACAATAAAATAAAATAAAACTCATCACACAAGCACCCATGTATTTATACAGCATGATTAGAGCATTATGAGCCATGGACCTCACAAACTTAAAACTATGGTCTATTGCTAACCAAAACAGAAGCACCGTTAACTGTCTATGATTAACCAGACATGCATACAATTTGTCTGTTGAATGTTCTGTTGAGAAAATAAATAGAAGCACCACAATGCGCGCAATGATGGAAGAAATGTTTTAAATGGTTAAAATATGTTGTGTTTTTTTTCCTCCAAAATGAATTATTCTATCAATTCTTCCATTGAATGATTGAGTGATCACTCCTGCCCTCCAATTTCTTCTTCTTTTTTTTTTTTTTTTTACTAATCTATTAAGGTTGAATATGAGTTTATTTGTTTATTTATATAATCCCATTAAAGTTGAAGGTGATGATTTTTTAAAAATATAATCTACTAACATGTATTGATGACTGGATATACAGTAACCATTATTTATTGTCAGTGATGCATATGCATTTTTTGACAAACAACATTTGCCTATGTTAACTGTTTAGCAATCAAGACTAGAATTAACGAGCATTCATTTTTGGTTCACACATGTACATTGCACATTGTGCTTTTAAACAGTCATTTACAGATGATGTTTCAACAACATTCCATGAGTAAAAATAGCTACTATCAGGACAATAACATTACATGTAACAATAACAAAACAAGGTCATCATTCGTTGTTACTTCAACAACGCAACCAATAACTTGAGCTCAACTATCTAACCTCTCTCTATCACTGAGAGCAAGAGAAACAGAGAACCAAAACGTACTACTGAGTGCCTGATTTGCATGACTTACTGTGCCTGCCTACAAAAAAAAAAAAAGAATTCAATAAGCCTGCGGATCACATTTAAATATAAGGGTTATAATGTAAATAAATGCAAAGGTACCTCTTTTCTGCATGAATGTAAAGAGATCATCCAAGAACTCCTTCCTTTTGGGGTCATTGTCCAGCTCGTACAACTAAAGAAGAAAATCCAACACTAGTTCACATCAACTAATACTGTATAATACATCAGAGTACTTTAGATTTCCTGAACAAATGGCTACAATTACGTAAAATTGCCTAATGAAAGTGTGTGTGTTTTTTTTTTTTAACAGAAAAGGTGATTTAACAGTAGTCACTAGGCACCAGTTGAATCACCCATTAGGCACTTTAATTGGGGTGTTTATTTATTTTAAGCAAAATGGTAGCACCTTGGCAAAGTCTCTGGAGGCTTCTCCTCTTCCTCTGCTACTGTCTGCCTCGTCTGCCCAGCTTGCACTTCCGTTCTATAAGAAATGGACACAGAATACAGGGTAAGCAATATGTGTTTATTTATATGGTCTTGGTGTGTGTACTTTTGAATATTTTTGTTTTCAAATTGTTTGTGCGTGGACCTTGAGATTTATTCTTGAATACATCGGGATTGATTCTTGAATAAATCAAAGCTTCATAAGACAAATGCTTATTGGGTTTATATTACTTCGATTAAAATTTTAATCCACCAGAATAACAAAAACAAGAAAATAAACATTTCATTTCTGGACCATATCACCCACTCATATTTGGTGCCAATATCCATGAGTTGAATTTAGTCCCTAACCCCCGTGAAATGCAAAGACATATTTTTCCTGTTTTTTTCCTCCAATTAGCATGTGCCACAACAAAAGCAGGTCAACTGAAGCTAGGAAAACGAATGCATTCTCAAAGTGTGGGAATGCACTTTTCCTGTGGTTGGGAGGGAGTAACCTCTGGAGTTATTGTGCTCCTGATCTCCCGTGTCCCACTCTCCACCGGCATCCACTTCTTTCTCGACCCTCAAACATCTCCATTTGACCTAAACCATCTGCATCTGTGCCCTGTCCCCCCCCAGCCCACCCGCCCTCGTCTTCCGACCCAGCTGGATACCTGAGCACCCCCCCCCTCCCCCTCCAATCCTTCAATCTCAATGCAGCTGTGACGGGTGTCCCAAGTTCATAGAGTGTAAGTCGGCTGTCAGGAGAGGGCAGGCTGGTCAATACACACATATGTGTGGTGATCATGCTTGTGGTTGTGAGTGGGGGGGGGTTGCATAGGCCCCACAAGACGGGAAGGAAGGAAAACGGGGGCAGAGAGGGGTGCATGGTATGTGCCGAGCAGGAATGTCTCCGTAAAGACAAAACCTATAAAAGCATCAGGAATCACAACAAGAACCTTTTGGAGCGGGTGGGGAGGGGCACAGGTTAATAGCGCTGGCTCAAGGGGTCTTATTTCAAGCATTGGTCAATGAAAATTACAGGGCATGAATAGAAGGAACCGCGGGCCAAAAGGTTACATGCAGTGATTTTCACACTAAATGCTTGTAAAGGTTTACACAATATTATGGCTGGGTGCCATGGCAAAAAAAAAGAAAGTCTAAATGTTCTTCGATCATTCTGAAAGACCATGATCTCTATTGATTTTAATGGAATAAATAACCGGAATTCCCCAAATATAAGACACACTTTTTTCTTCCCAAAAATGAAGACCAAAAGTATGGGTGCGGCCTATAAACGGTAACCTAATTACCGTAACGGGACAAGTGCCTGTTGCAGCTAACAGCAGCTCGTGTTTATTGTTTTAGTTTTACTATTTATCTATTTATTTATGGCTCAACCATGGAATGTAGCCTGCTACTCCTGGAGTGAACGGATTAAGAATTTCATTGAGTGGCATAATAATACCATACATATTACAATCGAAACTTTTGAACATTTGCATTTACATTACATAATTTACATAACATTTTTATTTACTTTATGACAGATACTAGTTGTTTATTTGACTACACTGGGCTTTTTTTCTTTCCTTAAAGGGATAGTACACTTATTCAGCAATTTTTAGCAATAAAAAATTATTTTAAGGAGCAAATAAATCAGCTGATTATGACACTTCAAACATCGGCCAAAAACAAAACGGCCAAATGGCAGATATTTGCCGTTTGTATGAACTTTTATGTCGACAACCATTTACCACAAGTGTAATGTAAGTAACATTGGTGTCATCATTTATTACGAATCAATCCTTACAAACCTTGTATCCTTAAATATAAATCATGAAACTGATTGATAACCCTAGTTGGAGGTCATTAAAAAAAAAAAGCAAATATTAATTTTTATAAGCAATGATTAGGTGAGCAATGCAAGGAAATTTTGCAATGCACAGACAGAAATCATTTTGTTTAGAAAAACAACATTACAAAATAATAAAATACAAACATAGTGCAAAATAGATCATTTAGAATCCATTTTTTATACATTTTTTTAATTCACTGGCCATGTTTCAGCACCAAAGGACAATTCGGTCCTAATTTTCCGGAATGAATTTGAAGCTGGACAGGAAAATGTCTCCCCACCCTGATTGGGTTCCACTTATCTGGAGCATGCCATTGAAACATGCCATCATGCGAAGATAAATACACACTATAGTACATTTGGAGAACATACAGACCTTTGCACAGCGTTTGTCTACATTTCTGTTAACCTTTAGCCATTATAAACTACTATAAGAGGAGATAAATCAGCTTGCAGGCTGGCTATGTATAATCTCACATACCAAGAGACGGGGGCGGGATGTGGACAGGATATGCAACTGCCCAAAGTTTAACCAAGTAATCTTGTTGATAAAAGCCAACCTGCGGGGTGATTTCTTAAACTTCCAAAATAACACTGACATTCACTGCCGTTTTTCAGCAATTAATTTCCTCTTCTTTTGGGGGGTGGCGAATGGGGTGGTTATTGTTACACAGTAAGCTTTTATAGTGTGATCGTTATCCGTGTACATGAAATTTTTTACACTCTTTTTCACCCTCTCATCTTACTGCCAGCAAGACCTTCAAGGCAACAATAAACAAGCTGGGCCTCTTAAGTAGCTGAACGGCACTTTCTACAAGCTTAGAACTACCAATAGACATTTGTTCAACTGCTGTATATCAACCTAAAGATATATGACGACAGCGCACATAAACCTCTCCAGTTGAAGTCAATGGTTGGAGTTGACCACAACAGATCCCACTGGGCACGGTTTCATTCTTTACATCTGGCTTCAGTACAAAGATCAACTACACTCCAGCTTCATGAAAATGCCCTAGTTTTAAAAAGAATCTACCAAGGTTGACTGTGAGTTGAAGTGAGTGGATATAACTATTATCTTGCATACATATGAATATTTAGACAACTACAACAACAAAAAATGCCTAAATTGCTAAACAGTTAGCAATCGTAATTAGCATATATACGTATATTTGTCAAGATGGTCTTTGCACCCCCCAATTCAATTTGGAATAATTGAACTTTGTGTAAGTTTTTTTTTTTTTTTCAATTGAAAATGATCCTAAACGTGTGACATTCCCATGAGTATATATTATTCTGGTCTTCTGGTTGGTTATTTTGCTTTTTCCTTTCAGAGGTCGCCACAGCAAATCTGTTCATGGTTGCGATACAAAAACCCGGCCATCAACTAGGGGTTGTAGGCCATAGCTTATCAGAAATGGAATTGGATGATAAAATTGGAAAGTTACAGTCATGTCCTTATAATACACAATGATCAATTACTGACTTTGTTTGCCATGTTAACATATGAAAATGGAAATACCCTAAAAGGACTCGGCTGTGTTAGGGTGAATACAAACGTATTGACACAAAAAACACCAGCAGGTCTACAAGCTGTGCGGGTACTGACTTTAACCCCACGACAAAGTCTAACACACGACCCATCGTGCTATATTGGCTTAGAGCAGGGGTCTCAAACTTAAGGTTTGTGGGGGACACTAGAGATTAGAGTCCGGGTGTATCTGGGTCACATTAGGTATTCCACAAAAAATAAGAAATAAATAAATACTCAAGTAGGGTTGGACGATACTAGAAGTAAATCTTTTTCTTTTTTTCTTTTCTCCAATCATTCTGCCTGATTACGATTCTACACTAATAACAAATTCTAATCTTTTTTAGCTATACAAGATTTATGACATTTTGCAGAACAATGCGCCTTAAAGGAGCACAAAATCTGGTGATTTTTTAAAACCACTGATCATAAAGAGGAAACAGGATTAGAGAGTATCCACTCCAAATGGAACATGAACCCTGAGAACCACAAAAACATGTTGGCTCTTGAAGGAATACTGGTCAAAAAGAGGAATGTTAACGCTTCAAGTCACCTTTATAGTCAGGTTAGGGTGGCTACTGACATTTTCACTCATCATGACCAGTCACCTTAACATCTAGTGCTCAAATTACACCTTTAACTGGCATCTTAACAACACATTAAGGTTTTTGCTTGAATTGAAACTGTTACACCAGTTCACAAAAATGTATGTTGTTTAACCAAAAGATTCTAGAAAAATGTCTCTTGAACATTATGCTTTTTCTCATCGCCATTTGTTTTATCTTTACACAAACATTGCCAGTGACTGTATTTACTTGTTGATATTTCGTTGGGAAAAATTTTAGTTTTTGACAGATGTGAATGTGTCATCATTTCCCACAAAAGATAATCAATGTGCTTTTATGAAATACTACAGAAATCCGAGAATAATTCATTATTACTGGGAGACAATTTTAAGTCAAATAGCTCTAAACAATTACTCAATTATCAAAATAGTTGTCGATTAATATGATCATCGATTAATCGTTTCATTTCGTCGGTTCTAGTTATCATATGTCCCTTCTTCACGCAGTTAGCAACTTTCCAGATCTGGCTGAGGGTGGCTTCACCGAAATGTACGTGACTGACTAGCGCAGCGCCAAATCAGGGATTAGAATAACCTTACATGAGAACTGAGCAGTAGCTGGTCGCTGCATTTATTGAGGGGAGGGGGGGGCAGCAAATAAAGGGTCCAAAGTTCCCTGGTGGCTTATACAGACGGCACACAATTTGCAGTGATTGGTAGGCCTTGTAAAACCGGTTTAACTGTCCGTTGAGACTCAAACACAGGGTGTTAATTTTTGCATTAATGCAACCTGGGTACACATTCTCTGCATATCCCACCATCTTGGTTTTGCAAATCCTGATTACTTAGAGGGCTGATGTGTAGCTGGAGGATATTTCTAACGCAACCGTTACACGAAAGACTTTGTGAAAGGGGCTGGTGTGGTGCCGGAAAAGCAAGGGTTAATGGCCGCTGCTGCTTGGGGAGCGGGGGGATGGATGGCATTGATTGCTCAGGATGTTGACAGCACTTCTCCAATTTGATAGTGCAGCTGTTATTAGATGAAGAGGCACCACCTCAGTAAAAGCTTCATGTCGTCCTTGCAGCAGGTTGGACTCACAATCGGAAGCGACAGAGGTGGATGTTAAACGAGCAACGCTGAAAATAAAGTCACGTCGGCAGAAAAAAAAAGTGCATTAACGTGCGATTTTAAAGAGCAGGGAGTATAAAGAAGTGTCTTAATGCTTACTAAATGACCTGGGAAATGTCCTCTTTCAGCGGTCGCGTCAGAAGATCATTTTTTACATTGCCAGGAAAACAGTACTTTTGTCACCTTTTTCCCCCCATGTTGTTGCTATGTCTAAAGGGCACCAACATGAAATGGGCGTGGGCGGGGGGGCGGTCAACACTCTTTTACACCGCCTGTAAAAGCCATCTATTTTATGCCCTTTTCCCTTGTTGCTGTTCTTTAGAAATGGCACAGACATGGAATGGGGGGGCAAAGTTGACATGTCAAATTTTGAGTGTGTAAATCTTCTTCCTTTGTTTTGTGTTGCTTTTATACAGGGCGGCGACTCACGATTCTTTTAAAAATCGATTAATCGCCTTAAATAAATCAAATATGGCTGAAAAAAGTCCTCTAGTACTTTGAGTACCTCAGTGAAAAGTGCCCGCGGCATTATTATTTTGTCCCAGAAAGCCGCCTATTAGTGTTAACGTCAGAAAAAAATGTCAAGCCAATCGCTGCAACATTTGTTAATGCTCTGAATCAGTGGTTCTCAACCTTTTTTCAGTGATGTACCCCTTGTAATAATGAATATAAACTGAATTGGAGCCAAGTTAACCAAATACCGAAGCTGTGCTCATCTTCGCTTGGAGCCTTCATCACATAGCCACAAACTGTAGATAGTCTCCTAAGCCATAACCATTGAACGGAGAGGGGGTTGGGTGGGCAGGGAATCAATAACTCTGGATGCACAAACACGGGGAGGTCCCAAGCCCCCCGGCACCATCCCGCCCCCTCCGGACGCAATTTCACAGCGCTTGTCAATACTCATCATCCTCAGTCATCTGCTGTGTATGGGAAGTTGACACAGGAGCAGAACTATAGTTGTGTGTTAACCTATATCATGACACTCGTTTGCTACATTTAGACTACTTGAGCACTCGGCCCTCTCGCGTGCGCGGATTTAACAACGTCAGCCCAGCGTGTGATTTTACACACACATTCCGACACGGAGGTGTGACGGCGGCACCATTTACTGAGCTACTCACTAATTTTGTTGAAAATTTGTGTTCCCAGACTTGAATATTCACTTGTGTGTGTGCGAAACATATACATATATACATATATATATATACATATATATATATATATACATATATATACATATATATACATATATATATATATATATATATACATATATATATATATATATATATATATATATATATATATATATATATATATATACATATATATATATATATATACTTTACCTCAATCAAATACTCAATGTAATAATTCATAGGCTAATCAACTTTGAAATAATTTGAGTGGCAGCCCTAATTATTTATGATTTCATATAATTATATCAGTGGCATATATGCAACAACAATATTGTTTACGGTGATAAGCGTCTATATACAGTGTCCTACAAATTGCTCTTGTGACAAGTCTATGTGTAAAGATAGTCTGCACTGCAGATATCTTTAGATCAGAATAAGGTGTTTTTCAAATGTTTAAAAAAAAAAAATAATCGCTTTATAATTAAATATCTGCCAATGCAAGAATTAGATAAACTGTCAGTACCAGGTTGTTATTGAAATACCAGTCAGCCCAAATCTTAATCTGGCCTGTCAGTGTAAACATATTGGAAACATGTCAACTGAATTGAGCGGTCAATAAAAACAACCAAAGAAGAAGATAGTATAGAGGAAATAAAGTGGAATTTGGCACTTGGACCTGGAGCGTGAATCTAAACAAAGGTGTATTTTAAGGCATAGCTTGCCTTAAAAAAATAAAAATAAAATGCTGTGACCCCATCACCCAGAAAAAGCAAAATGTTTTACATAGTTGTAAAACAGAGCAGTTAATGGAGCAATCATGTGAATGCATCCAATCAACGTTTGTGTGAATTGAATAGCAAAGTGAAAGTTACAAAGATTTTGTTTTTGACAGTATCATCTGGCTCTACTTCAAGTTCATCTAAAATGAAAAAAAAAATAGATGGGGGGGGCTTCTCTCTTCCCACAGCAAACTCTTAACATCTTGATTGCACTTCTTTTTTAGCCGCTCAGAACAGCACAGGAATGGAGGAAATTTGAGCAAACGCCGCCACAGTGATTTAAATCTGGACGGCAGCCAAGAAATGGGAAAGTGGACATAAAAACACTATGCAAAGATACTTAAAAAAAATGCGCCTATTTTATGAAAAGGTTGTAGTGACGAGGATGGGCATTACCCAGGTTGCATATATTTCCTGCTAGTGCATACACTCCATTGCTTGTAATTTAAAGCCAAGTCCCGCGTTGCGTATTTGGCTCAGCGCCTAGTCATACAAGTCAGCAATTTGTCAAGGTGAGGCAATACGCCATGATGAGGTGTACTGGAATCACAGGAATCCGCTGACACCAAGTCATTGCCAGCTTCATTGATGGCAAACGATTTGTTGAGAAAACCATATCTGTTGTGTTGTTTCCATATGCCATTTCGTGTATCAGAAGCCCCTTTTGCACAGCTGACATTTTGTTGGTAACATATGCAAAAAGTTGAGTGTGGTCCGAGGTAGGTGCCAGCAAAATTGTTTGCCTTTTGGTTGCAATTAAAAAAAAAAAAAAAAAAGAAGAGCATGTTTAACAAATACGGTAAACCGCGCACATTTACCGCCCATTTGCAAGAACCCGTGTATACTATGCCTATGACTTAATATTGATCTGGTGGATCTGGTCGGACCACCCCTATTAAGAAGGATGTTTTGCATTTGACCAAAAAAATATCTGGAATTTTTCCAGGTTTCAACGACTCTCTGATGTTGTCCAACTCGATCTGTCGTGTAATCCGCAGGGCGGACAAAATGCTTTCCGTTTAAAGTACCATCTGCGAGGCAGCAGGGAGAAAGCGAAAGGTGCCTCCTCTCAGCATGACTGTACAAATGTGCATTGTGGAGCCATGATCTCTAATCCAAATCGAATAATTGAGGCCCTGATCCCTCGGCGGGGCGCCGCGAATCATTTATAGGGCCTCTCAGCAGCCGAGGGGGCGGGGGCTGACTGGATGCTGTCCTAACAACTGTAAAGGGTCTCGTGGTGAGCAGCCGGCAAAAGACTGTGGCTAATTGTGAATCCATGTGCAGCGTGAGGGAAGTATAAATCCCATTGCCACTCAGTAACATGTGGCCCTGTCCTTGTTGCTCATTCTTTCATTAAGAATTATGGAGCACAAAAAGTGGTGAGCAAAAAACAACACCCTGGGGGAACGTCTTACTCTCTCAATCCAATCCCGTTTGTGGCTTAAAAAAAAAAAAAAAAAAGGATTTCTGGCTTTTAGGAGGGAGCAGACATAGTGGCGGGACAAGGGGGTCGAAACGTCCAGGGGCTGGGCGTGTTCCTACCTGCCCGGGCCTCGCTTTGGACGGCGCTTCTGAAACAGACTGCTGACAAACAGGCCTTCGGGCGAGACCACCTCTCCCCTCCATTAATCACTCCAATTACAAAGCTCCGAGAAAAAAGAAATAAGGGTGGAAGAGAGTTTAAAGAATAGAATGTCAAAATCGGCGACAGAATTGCACTCCAATTCAGGGGACGTATACCACAATGGTGTTTTCGAAAAGTTCAAAAGTCAAAATATTCCCGTTGACACGATTCTGCAAAATACTATTTCAATGCACTGGACAAGTGCCTCCCACTTGTTTCGGGGACCATAAGTAATGGAACTATTTGTTGTTCAGTTGTTCCATGGTCCGTTCTAATAGACCGGATTCCAGTGTGCAAACTGTTATGAACCCTCAAATTAAATCTGAGGCCACATGACCAACAAGTAAGCCATGATTGGTTATTAGTCTTGAGTATAGGTGATGTTATTTTCAGGAGACAGCAAGTGAACGTAAGTATTATGATCATGCAAACGCCACACAGGAGGGCCAGTGATGGAATCGAACCCACGGCCTCCGCATGCGAGCCGGCTGTGCTAACCACTGCTCCTCTCAAAATGAAAGGACTCTCCTTTCAGCAAGCAATTCACAACTGATGAATATTAAGAAAGTTAAAACTTATTTAAAATGAGTGTTTATTATTCTCTTCTGAATATTTTCCACAGGCTTAAAAGATATATTCTATATATTATATTAAGAAGAGATATATTGTTGGGCTACACCAGCCAGCCCAAACAAATTGTGTGAAATCGGTATGATGGTGGTAATATAGGAACTCAATTGTAACCCCCCATACTACTCGCTACATTGGACTTGGGAAGGACTTGTTTTTAGGGACCACATTGGAAATGAAGTGAATGAAGTGTAATGTCTGGTTTGAACATAAACAGCTGAAAGCTGGTTTTCATTAACCCGGCTGCGGCGCGCGGGGGGGGGGGGTGACACAATACTGCTAAAACATGTGGATAAATCACTTTTTTTTCATTGCTTCTATTGAAAAGTTCTCATGGTCTTACATGGTGCAGTCCCATCGAAAACCAAGCCCTTCTCACAACCGTTTGGTCATACTTCACGAGTGGGAAAATTGGGAATGTTCTAACGGACGCTTTTCAATGGGAAAAGATGCATTTGCATATTGTGTTTCTGTGTAAGCAAGTCTGTGAGCGACTAGCAAGTCTGGTTTGCCAAATAAACTGTGTGCATTTGTTCAAGTCGCAGGCCTTTCACCAAGACACCACATTCCACAGACGGCGGAGGCCCCATCCCCCTCGCACCCCTGCCCCATTACATCGACAGGCCCCTTCGGCTGCCCCACACAAATGCAACGTTTATAGGCCGCCGTGGCCAGAAGTTCACACTCATTTGTTCAAAGAGGCTTTCACAAGCAGAGCAAACATTTTTAGTCGATCACATCTGTGCCACCGCATAAAGTTAACCTTTTTTCCCACACTGCTGTGCAACAGAAAAATAAGTCAGATTTTCCAGACCCTGCCGGTACCCCCCCGACACATAATTTGATTTGAACCCATTCGTTTTTAAAGCATGGAAAAGCTATTAACAGAAGACTCAAATGTATTCAAGTTTTCAAAACATTTCAGAATCCCGATAAAACAGTAGGAACGCCCTATCACTAAGCAGCTATTCGTAGAGTCTCGTGAGCTAAAAGCTGAGGCTAAAAATACACGGCGTATCTCGCTTCTTTTTCAAGAGAGCATCCACTTCACTACTGCGCTAATGGCCAGACCGACACGTCGCACTGACCTGATAGTGTACATTCATCACGATGACAACCATAATACATTCACAATAAACAACCACATCTAGTTAAAGCTTTAAGTATGGTGATCGGATACTCAAAATTAGTAATTGGAACATGGCAGGTTAGCTGAAAATGAAATATGCAATACATTCTCAACAGGAACTTCTTATAATAAATTGAATCACTAGCCAATACTATGATTGGTGGTTGTGTAATTTAACTTATGGTAAATACTATCTTGGATGCCAGTTGAACAAATCATTCACAATGATCCAAACATTTTTGCTTGGTCCCAGTGTTGGCAATGTAGTCAATTTTGTATTTCATACCTAGGGCTGGGCAATAAATCAAATTCATTTGATCAGATTGTCTTTTGAAAATAAAAGATTAGAAGATTTGAGCTCAATCGTGAAATCGAGATTTTTGCAAAAGTGGAAGAATTTTAGATGTGTGGTTTACAAGCCATGCTTTAAATAGATACTAACTATGGCATTTAAAGGGATAAACACTTATTTAGCCATTTCTCTCAATAAGTTAGGATTTTGTTTAAAGTAACTATTTTACTATCAGCTGTTTTTACTCTTCTTTCAATCACAGTTCAACTTCTGTATGTCATATCACCAACAGGTAAACCCTGATTGGTTATTACCCGAATCTTGAGCACAGGTGATCTCATTTTCTGCTGACAACACCTGTAAAAATGTGTTTTTAAAACTTTTTGAAACTGTTTAGTCATAATCATCCAGTTGACATTTTGCAGTTCTGATTTTGGTTTGTAAAAGAATAATCATAAAAATAAAATGTTTCCACATACACTCGGCGATGTGCTATAGACTTTTAAGACACAATACCCAGCAATCGTGCTCAGTGACTAATCGTTTCGGTTAGGTGCATTGAAATAGAATTTCTACTGGCGATTGAGATGCAAGTGAATGGTCATTGAACACACCGCTAGTCAACTGCCTGAGTTCAGTGAATCCAGGACTCCTTTTCTTTTGCTTCTCTACGTAGTTTTTGATCAATGAATGCAAGCACTTTTTTTTTTTATTTCAAAATCTTGCTCATAAAACTGAAAATCAGTTGGCACAGCATAACTCAGTCCCCCTGCCAGAAAGCTCAACTTGCTATGGTGAGATGTCATTTCCGACGTTTCTTCGACACAGAAGCAGGAAGCAGTTCTAGTTCTGCTAACGTTATTTATTTTTTTAACTTTTGATTTTGGCAGGTATTGTTATCATGTCAGTGTAATTGATTCCCAATTAAATGAATGTTATTTTTTCACACTATTTTTTTAATTAATACATTAGCTGATAAATTGGCAATGGCGATGGAAAGGCGATGGAAATATTATTAGCCAAAAAATCAACATCGGCCTAAAAAAAAAAAAAATCCATATCAGTCAGGTCCTAGTTGACAAACTCAAAACAACTATTTATTGACGCTTAATCTGAAAACCTGAGAATGAGCAAAAAGGCAGATCCAAATCAGGAAAGTCAGTGTTGTGGCTTATCCGCGCTATCAAATGTTCTAATGCTAAGCGGAATTCACAGCTTCCACTTGGCCAGCTAATCGATAAATGGCAGCGCTTACTCCAGGACGTATCTGTTTCCCCTCAGCCAGCGTTAAGTGTGCGGGGGCATTCCAGTACTGACAGGCCAGTGTCCCCTTGGGAACACACACCCGCCATGGTACGGGCCCGTCACACATCTGGAGCTCATCTCCAGGGTTCGACAAACGTCTTTACTGGACGCTCCAACGGTCAAAAAACAGCGGGAAACTTGAAAGAAGAACCAAACAACACAAATCAGATGCTTGCAAGGAATGGGATATCGGAGCAGAGCATTTCTGCCACCATCAAGACATCTAATTGGCTCGATATCTTACATACATATTTAATTCTACATACATCTTTAACAGGGTTTATGAAATCTGTGAAGTAATTGGAAAGACTGAAAGGTGCTGCTGTTTTGGTTAGTAACAAAGTTATAGTAGCCATCTTCGCCTGTTGCTGTTGTTTCTTTACATTTTATTGAAGTTTACTGAACTCTTGAATCCTAATTATTGACAGGATATGCCATCAACATGGTATAGATGTCACCAATTCAATATTATTATGTATACAGTTGAGCTTGGAAAAAAGTTAACCAGGACGGGTAAGTCGACTAACATTAGGTCGACTAATAGTATCTCGAAGCTCCGCGCCACCATTTTGTACATGGACCTTTTAATGCAGATGTATGCAGTGTTGCAATGGTTGGGGGTGGGGGGCCTTGAACTGGTTGCCGTCCAATTGCAGGGCACACTGGGACGAATGACCATTCATGCACCCAATCACACCAAAGGACAATTTAGTATGTCCAATACACCTGCCATGCATGTTTTTGGAGTGTGGGAGGAAGCCGGAGAACCCGGAAAGAACCCACGCAGGCTCGGGGAGAACATGCAAACGCCACACAGGAAGGCCAGACAAAGGTGGATTTGAACTCGGATCCCTTTAACTGTGAGGCGGACGTGCTATTCAACCGAGCTGCCTCAGTTATCAATCAATTCACTGTAATTGTCTAGAATGATTGAAGAAAATCCAGATTTTATTCGTTTCTATATACATTAAAAAGGTAACTGCTTGTGCATGCTAACGCAAGAGAAGAAGAAAAAACCTTTATCAGGACTCCCAAGTCACTGCTAAAATTAATTATCTAAAGTCACATGTGGAAAGCGTCCTCTCAGGTTTTCTAATCACATTTCTTCGGGGCAGCAGAACTTGAGAGGTCTTTGTCAGAGCAGATGGCTCGGGCTAATCGAGGCCTGGCTTGGCGGGGGCTGGGCCGGCCCAAATCTGCCACTAAAATTAGCCTAACCGCGTTACACATTAATATGATCATGTTGGTCGGGTAACGAGATTCGGCATCTTAAATACGTAAATCCCGCACAAACACAGTTACTCTCGGCACCTGCGACCATATTGACTGGGGCAGACGAAACTGGCCCTTTAATGCTACAACAACATCCAGCAATAATCCACATTCGTTGTTAATAATTTAATTTTCAGCCGCACTCGTTAATCATTTACCAAGTGGGCTTTTTGAAATTATTGAGCGCAGGCATCATGGCCCATAGTGTTGTTCACAAAATGATGCTCTATTAAGCAGCCCTTCGAATGTTTTGTCATGTCAATTCTTTTCATTCATTTTCATTTAAGTGGAATTGTGCCGCTCACATTCTACCTCAATAGTTTTACGCTTTTTCCTACCGACAGGCGTGAAGGCTGAAATAGTTGAATGTTCTTGTTTGACCGATTGGTAATAGCGGTTGTGGTTGATCGTCGTTAATAATAGTCCACGTTTTCAGCATTTTGTTCATTTATTGCACAAGCGCTTCCACCCTCAAGAGAATATACTTGGACTCATTTGAGTTGTTGATTGCCGCCGGCCACAAAACACTCATCCAGCCATCATCTTGGCCACTTATCCTCACGAGGGTCACGAAGTGAAGGAAGGGGCCAAAAATGGGCTTTTTGCTGACATTAAAACGTAAAACAGTGTCTATAGATAACACTCACTGACACATGTTCCTCCTATGAAATTGGTCCCCGTTGGAACCCAGTATTTATAACAACAGTTCCGCTAGCGGGTGACGGTTTTTGAGCTCCAAAACACACATTTTTGCCACTTTGGCATTTTCTACAGCAAAATGTTGTAATTCATTCATGAAAAGTGGCTGTTTACTTGGCCAACTGCAAAATCTCTACGGAAGCAAAGTAAAACTGAAAGATGTAGATGTGGTCGGTGTGTATTTACTCTTACACAGGCGGCACAGAGGTAGTGTAGTTAAAGTGCGGATTTCATCTGTCGTCACTAATTTTTTCTCAAGTTGTGTTTATCTGGTCGTAAGGGGCCGGTGTAAGAGTCTAGAATTAGCAAAAAATGCTTAGATATGCATTAATGAAAAAAATAACACTTTGAAAATGTTTATGGTGAGAAATTAATATTGTAACATGGTTAAAAGCTCCAAATAGTTGACTTTTTATGATAGCATAGCACATTAAAGGGGCCCTCTCTTAAAAGAGTGAGCAAAATCACCACCCATTCGTTTCAAGCCCTAAACAATACTGAATATTTAATGATTGGAAAACTAGCAAAA
Organism: Hippichthys cyanospilos; assembly: GCF_059441005.1. Lineage (NCBI taxonomy): Eukaryota > Metazoa > Chordata > Actinopteri > Syngnathiformes > Syngnathidae > Hippichthys > Hippichthys cyanospilos. The sequence goes on from NC_142372.1 coordinate 5,227,316, forward strand.
TTATGGCATCCAATTAACTGAAGAGACAATTAGCTATTCTAAAAAGTCAGTCAGAGTGTAGTGTCACGTGTTCAACTTTACTATTTTTCATGATTACGTAGGTTGAATTGTAGCACCACAGGGGCGTTAGCACTGTTTTTTCAAATGTAGTTGTTGTCCAATTAATAGTATCAACAGCATAAAAGGCCAGTTTTTCTTACTAAACATAGCCCATAGGCCGCAGGCTTTGATTGCTTCTTGTTCTTGTTGTTTCTTGAGATAATTGTGATCCTGCGGGAGCGCGCCGCTTCAAAAAGTGGCTCGGAGCTTGGAGTGTGAGTGTTGGAAGCCGATCCGCGGCTACGTAGTTTTTAGCATAATGTGACATTTCCTGGGCCGCCGCCAGAGCTTCTGGACGCCGCCTTCTAGCAAGTGCACGATTACGCTAGCGCTGGAAGGCTTGGCAAGCGAGCGTGGCCACACGTTACTCCAAACATGGGATTTTGGCAGGCGGCCGTAATGGGAGCAGAGTGAAAGAAAAAAAAAAACGCCTCCTCGCCCGTGGCTGCGAGCCAGGGCCCAGTCAGCTGCTGCTGTGTTTACCCCGGGGCCTTGACACGGTGGCCCAGTTAGCACCTAGCAGGCTCCTGACACCGAGCTGGACCTCAGCCAATTCTGTGCGTACAAGAAAAATAAAAATACCAACAAGAGATGCATCAACCACCTGACGCTAAATTACTAGCATGTGCTATTTGGTGCATTGTTGGCTTCAGTGGATGGAGGATTTCCTCATTCATCACTTCATATCCAAACCTTCTTTTGTGGTCTAAAATATCCAAATGACTGATCTTCTTCAGTCTGTCCAAACAAAAAATTCAAATGGCGATGAGCCGCATCTCCTCCACATCCTTGCCAACTGTGCATGGCAAAAGAAAATATTTTGTGAGGAATACCTCACACATTGCGATGTTCACCTCCCTACAAAACAAAATTATGAAGATGTATATTTGGACAAAGGAGAAAAGGGTTAACCAACAAAAATAGTAACAAAACCGTTTTAAAAACAGGTATTTTTAGGCTAAATTTAAAGCTACGGAATAAAAGATTTTGCAAGGCCGGCTGTCACTATCAAATATTTTTAGAATAAATTATTCCATTGATTAATCAAATATTTAGAAAAATTTAATTTTGTAATTAACATTTTTTTTTTAGCAATTATTGCTGTTCATTTTGTAGTGATTAAAAACGATTCACAAGAGTAAGTGATGTTATAGTTATTTCACTTTTTGAAATTGATTCAGTCCTTGATTTCCTAAGGTCAAATCAAACGTCTTAATTTGATTAAAAAACTTTCTAAGAAAGACGACAAAAATCAGATTAATTACTGTTGAAATTTGAGGATTTTGAAGTTAAACAACGGCTCAATGACAACGTGTCCAAGGCTTAGGTAAGGACCAATCACGGTTCCCATGTTGGTCATGTGATGTTGACAAGCTTAGCCATTATATGAGCATGGAACACATGTGATATCATTCTCACTTTACAGCAAAAGGCAAAGAGTGTTTCTGAATGTATTGTAACGAGAATAATAATTTACTTATCAAATTAATTATAGACAAAATTTTAAGTTTCTACTATCTACTTCTGATTTAACTACAAAGTTTAGTGTCCTTTGAGTGAATCTTGTGAATTTCTCCATTTCTGGTGAAATGGTGAACCTACGTATTTAAAATTCATAGTGAAGAATATATGACATGACCTACTTTAAAAGCAGTTTTGCAAGGTATGACCAAATAAAACAGGGAAGCATACAGTACATATACTGTGCCAAAGGTCAACCTGGTTGGCTGCAGGGGCAGTCTATAACGATCACGTACATTATATAGTGTTTCGCTATACAAAGTCAGGCAGACTTTGTTCAACACACACTGACATGACCTTGGGCCTCCATTGGCTTGCAGCTGCTGAGGCACCCTTGTATTTGTTTCATTGCGCTATACGCTTACTTCTCTCTGTTTGCCTTCATTAAAGAGCAGGTGTTGAGATACACCAAAGGGGAGGGGCTGCGAGGGACCAATAGGACGCCATCATGTTTGAAGGGAAGCGGCAGTGGGGTGTGGGCGGTGCCTGGGGGGGGGGGGGGGGGGGGGGTGGGGGGGGCTCGTGGTTTACGCCGGCGGGCGACTGATCAAATTACAGAAGGCATCAGTAGCTCGGTTTCCATTAGGAGGCGAGGAAGTTAATCCTTGGGGGTCGATTTAGATCGGGGGAACAACAAGTGGACATGTGCCACATTTTTGGTCTTTACTTTATATTTTATACAAGAGACCAGTCATTCCCGACTAATAATCCATGGCACGTTGTTGGGATGTGAGTAAATGTGTACAAGTCGAAATTGGTTATAGAATTCGTCAACAATTTTAATGATCAAGTATGCGTTATTAGCTATTGTCTAACCTAAAACTGACAGATGTGATTTCAGCTTCTCGGCATTCATTTTTCTCTGATTTCTGTACTTTCATGAAAGCAGACTGATTACTTTTTGTGTTTAATCCAAATAAGACATTTGCAAACATTTACTTGAAGAAATGTGATTAGAAAAACAATGACCAGGAACCAATACTGAGTTTCAAAAAGTTTAGGGAGTCAACCCATCTAGTGTGGCTTTGGCTAGTTGTTGTTTAGCTTTTAGCTTCCACTAAACAATATGAAATAAACAGTAATTGGTTAATAAACAGTAATTGTAATAAAACGATTTTGAGCTACTTAAGTTTTAGCTACTTATATGATTAATCAATAAAATAATCAATAGAACAATTGAAAAGGAAAATATTTGGTAGTGAAATCTCTGATGAACACATAAGGCGTTTTGGCCTTATGTGTTCATCAGAGCTTTCACTACCAAATATTTTCCTTATCAATTGTTCTATTGATTATTTTATGATGATTATTTTATAATGCAGAAGCAAAAACACAATAAATTTCATCTTTTTGAATTTGTCATATTTTCTTGTGTTCATATATGTAAATTCTAAATTTGTTGAAGGTTAAGTGTCATTCAGATTTCCCACGTTGTGAACAGTCAGTGAACGCTGCGCCAGCATAACGTTGAATGCGCTCCAAGCAGTTGTTTTCCCTTTTCCCCAAGACGCAGCTCTAACTTTTACATTATCATCTCCATCATGGTAATAGTCCTGCGTTTGAACAAGGATGAACTCGGATGTTGGTTCAGGCTACTCGCTTCTTTCATTGAAAGCAATGTCCTAATTACCTCAGCCAACACGAGCTGCTGTTAGCTGCAACAGGCACTGGCGGCTAACAGCCAAATGACGTCCGCCCTCTAGCATGTTCTGTTACAGTAATTATTGTAAGTAAGAATACAGCCGATACAAAAAGATCAATCTTACATAAATGGTATTGAATAAAAAATATTCTAATCTTTCTAGAATGCACCCATACGTTTGGCCTTTATTTTTAGGAAAAAAACAAAGTGTGTTATTTGGGGATTTACAGTAACTCAATTGTTAGTGCCCTGAATTGGCAACTGCACGTGAATTCAGAACAATGTTGTGTGCTATATCGACGGGACATCAATGAAATAACCGACAGAATACTGCAATCTAAAATATTCAATAGTGACAGACCTACATGGTAAGATGATGTTGTTGCTGGATGGTAAAGTTTGTAGAAAAAAGACATGTCCACCATGTTGCAAGTGGACAGTGTGAACAGTCTCATTGCAGCAGATGTGCCCTTTGGGAGTGGGATCTCCCCCCCCCCCCCAAAAAAAAAGTAGTGTGTGTGCTTGCACCAGCAGGCCCTCTCATCATCAGCTCCTCCCATGCAAGCCCTTTGGCTTCCTTCTTTTACTGCCCCCGTGACACTGATGAAGGGGGTCGAAATGAATTGAAAGATCACCAATCAGGGGCTGACTATAACACGGGCCAGCAAACAGCCACCATCAAGCCCCCCCCACTCACCCCCTCGGTGGGAGCCCCCTGTGGGAATGTTCACTGTTTGAAGAGTTAACTCTTTAATTCCGTCTGGAATGTTTCCTCTGGGTGGGGCCGTGTGGTGTGTCGAGCCAGACCGCTAAGCCCGCTCCTCCCCCTTCATCTGCCTACTAAATTCAATACCTCTATTTCGGGCCGGGGAGGTGGGGTGCTCTTCCACATGTAGGTGTTAAGAGCAGGTCAGCACAAAGTGAGGTTTGTGCGCGCCACATGATTAGTCCCGACGCACTCGTTCAGATAAGTCTGAAAAAGTCATTTAACCACCCACCATGGCATTCTCATGGCTCTGCAATCCACACTTATATTGCTAAACTTAAACCCAGTGTGAAGTGGTGCCGTCAAGCTACCGTACTCTCCTTTATTGCATTGTTCGTTAAATCGTCGACTTGAAACGCTGTGCCGCTTCAGCTTCAGATTTTTGCCCAAAAATGTCATCAAATTCCAAATATTTTTTCTATTCCACAAATTCTGCCTAGCAACAAATGTTCAGGGGGATTGTATTCATTTTTTTTGTACCAAATCTTTGCTCAAATTCCAAATCTTACTTCCTTTTTATACAATTTATATATTTTGAGCTAAGATATAACCAGCATCTTAGGAAGGAAGGAAAGACCAACATCACTTAGGAATTATCATACTCAATGCCAAGCGGATACATATCGCGAGTCCGATCATTTTTTACCCCTTATGTCGTTATTAAACGCAATAATCGTATTAAATTGAATTTATGCTCAAATATAGCTCGTGTCTACTGGAAACTGGAAAACAAAATAGAATTAGATGTTGCTAATTGGCGCGGCCGTGCGTTTCCGTCCTGACAGAAATTCAACATGCAGCCATTACGCTCAGGCAGCATTAGGCACAAAGCCACATTCATCAGGAGGGAAAAAAAATGTCAATAAAAAAGAAAATTGGGAGCTGAGGCGCCTCCATTCAGAGGATGTGGGTGAGGGGTTTATGCAGCTGTCAATCTTAAGATAGACAAAGCAAATAAGAATAAAAGGTCAACAGCGCCGGTTATCTTCATACTGTAGAAGCAGTTTATAGGTGAATGTGAAGTCTGCAATGAACTTTCCACCCCATCACTCCGGAGTGTGAACGGGAAAGGGGGCGGGCCGGGCTAAAAAGTCCAGCAGTGACAAACGACGGCGGCTGACGAGCACAAACAGCAGCATTAAACTCCTGAGCCGCTCCCGGGGGCTGACGAGAATAAATCAGTGTGAAACCAGAGCTGCCGTAATGGAGTCAATGAGTCACGCCGGTTGACTTGCCATTTTGTCATCTTTATACATTGAGCTAACTTGCGTGTTGACAAACAAACAAAAAAGAAATCGAAAAAGGGGATTTGAATAGCGAAAAAAAAAATCTTGAGAAAAACATTAAAAATGATACTATAATATCGACTTGCATTCTGGCAGAGCTGGGAAAAAGGTCGAGCATTCTGGTAAAACATAAAAAATAGCTCAACTGAAAATATCCACCTTGAAGCGGAATCATGTTTGCGCCTTTGTTTTCGATACAAACCTTACTTACTGCAATAGGGAGAAGACGCCCCTCCCAAAACAGGGGATATATAATTTTTGGATCATTTCCAATTAAAAAAAATATACATAACGTTGAAGTCCAACAGTGGAAAAAGAACACCACAGCAGTACCCAGAAAATAAAACACGTAGTAAATACCTTCTTGACAGCTTCATTGCGTGTCTTGATACAAAACCTAGTGCTATTTGTGTGCTTAAAAATATTCTCATTTCGTAGTTAGGCGTTTTATTATTAAAGACACTATCAGCATACGGCGTTTCCCAAAAAGCATTATCCAAGAAGATAGCCTCCAACTACCAAAAATCTACATATAGTGGTTCCGTTTTAGGTGTTAAAATTTGAACCAGTAAGGTGCAGTTGAGCAAGAAGTTAATGACCTCAGAGTAGCTAGCAGGCAGATTACAATTATCAATTATTAAAATAATCATTAGTTGCAGATGGCATTATAGATCCAAAAAGTGACTACCAAATATTACGCACGATAATACGCACCGGAATATAAAGCATATCTTAAATGAATGGCCTATTTTAAAATTGTTTTCATATATAAGGTGCACCACATTATAAGGCACATAGAATAGAAGATAGAGTTGTGGCTGAGGTTGCGTTATGCATCCACTAAATGGAGCTGTGCTAAAGTGAATGTCAAAAAAATACAATCAGATGTCAAAGTTTATTATAGGCAATCAAGAATAAAGACGATTTGTGGAAAGTACTATCTGATGAATGGGAAGAAATACTTCTTTATTACATTAAAAGACTGTTAATATCAATGCTGAATGAATCAATTAAATATTAAAAATGTATGAATCAAATTGCAACCAAAAACATTCAAATGTATTGTTTTGTTGATTTAAAAAAATTCTGGATTTATTTCATAACATCGTGCTTTCTTTTACAAAAACTCAGTTTTTGTTCCTTGTCCCCATATAAATTGCTTCAAAATTGGAGCACATATATCACATCAAAATTTCTAACAGGGTGCCATTAAAATTTTAATTGTAAAAAATACATTTATAACTGAAAGGCAGAGGTAAAAATTTAGGAATTTACAGAGTAATGAAGTGATTTGATTTTTTTCGCCGCCGCCAAAAATAAAAACTCACTGTTTTTACATTGTATAAAGTGCAGCGGATTATAGGCGCACTGTCAGCTTTTGGGAAAATGGAAAACTTTTAGGTACGCGTTATAAAGTGGGAAATACAGAAGTTCTCTTTTTCCCCCCCCCGTTATTACTGTCAGTATCCAGGCCCAAATTTGCTCAGACACAACGCCTTCAAATCTCATCTTTGTACAGTAAATAAATGATAAAGTAGTAAATAATGGAGTATATCACATGCTTAATGTCTTATTCACCAGTGTGGCATGTAGGTTTTGTGTTGAGACCATGACGAAAGACACATCGCAAAATGTTCCCATGGATGTCAGCTTTCGAATAGTCGGTTCCGATTGAAAAAAGATATTCAAAACTGGCCCGGGTACGTTGACACTAGCAGTGGTAATTTGTTTGTCGCGCACGAGGCAGCTAAGATTGATGCGTCAAGACGCTTTCACGGCGCATTCCGCCGTCAAAATAAAACCGGGGCTCCATCTGTCCAACGCGAAGACCTCTGCGTTGATGATAAATGAAGCTCGTCGCTCTGGAAAGCTCAAACACGCAATCTTTATCGATCTTTCCTCCTGAGCTGCAGCTGTGGTGGCTGCCCTCACTTCCTGGCTGATGTGTTGCTGGGGAGACAGCTAAATTATGCAACAGCCCAGGCTGACGGGGGCCCGAGCAGCAGGAGCGGGGCTCCGAGGAGACGAGAGTTAGCCCGTGGTGGCGCAGCAGATCTGGACCGGTTCCATGACACTATGTAAAAGTCTCTCACTTTGAACTCAAATTTCAAAGCGTAAACAAATTTTTTCTCTGCATCCAGCATGAAAATAAAATACTGGCGTGATAATCCATTAATGCCTGCAACACACCTTTGGAAGAGCCTCATGCTAAGAAGTTGAGTAGTCAAAAAATCCCTGATATCACTGGTAGTTTCGATACACAAAATTTCATTGACAGATCATGTTAAAGAAAGACCTATTTATTCGAATATAGTTATTTTTTTAACATAATCTATAAATTAATGGCAATTGTATCTGCTTTTAATTTGAAATTTGTAGTTTGGGTTGGGATTGAAAAGCTGACAGAGGGCAACACTAGTATTAGATACAATTGAGAGTATTGATACCATGAAATAAAGCCAAGTAAGGACTGATACTGATGCTTAGTATTGGTATTATCCCATTCCTGTTAGTATATATAGGTTGGTTTTTAAAAAGTTTTGTCATTGTTTTTAGGAAAATTTTGTGAATCAAAAGTAGTAGTGGTATCTGTGCTTGGTGTTGGTATCAGTGACTACTTAAGCGTTGATACTAGTACTGTTACTGGTCTGAATAAAAGTGATATCAAAGAAAAAAGAAACATTAAAATGTATTAGTTGTCTCAGTACTTGGTATCAGTGACTGGTCAAGAATGAATTTTTTCTGATATCTGCCTGAAAAAAGTGAAGTTAAAAATCCCTAAAAAAATATAATTCACTTTTTACCAATGAACTCAGTCAGTGCCAACAATTTTCAGACCTTTCTTTACCCCAAAACTTGAAAAAATTTTTAAAACACTTAAAAATCTATACCTGGAATTGAATATCTGGACTCTGGAAATACATAAATACGTCTATGGGATGAAAAAATTAACTGATAAAAAAAAAATGACATCTACTTTATCCATACCTGCTCGGGAGATACACACCCAAAGAAACGTCTCATTATTTTATACCCAGACAAGACAACAGTGATCTTTAGGCGCTTTTATCACCGCAACGTTGTACTTTTTGCGACGTGCCTAATTTTCCCAGCGAGCCGCTACCTGTAGCACAACATCACCATCAATACACAGTCGATGTGCAGGCCTGATTAATACTGCATTAATCACACAGGGATTAACGTCAGCAGCGTGTGTGTGTGTGTGTGGAGGAGGCGGCGGTTTGGGGGAGGGGGGCGTGGATTACAGGGGTCACACCGCCCATGTCCCAGCGCAGCAGAGGCCAAAGTGCTGAGGCTGGCTTGCCCCCCGTACTTCCCTCCACGCGATGCCATTGTGCACGCCCCTGTTTAGCAATTATTTACTCTGCTGCGGCGAACCATCTATGGCGTTTAAAACATGGCGTTTGGATTCATGTATTAAGATAAAAACCCAAACAATAATTCAGCTGGCCGCTTAAATCTGACAATTATGGCCCTTCGGCTATTGGCCAAAAATGTTGCAGATTGTTTTACCGTTTTATGTACTCTATCCAGTCACTGGTGTCATTACATCATAGCTGCCTTGTACAGAAAAATATGCAGTAGATCGTGAATGTGTTGATAAGCTCATTCTGTGGACCACAAATGCCCATTCATATAAAACTGAACAAAATGAAGGCATATAACATTTTGCAAAGGAGCCATGTTAACACAATTAGGTAATAGGGTATTTCATGTTTCAATTGATTTGCTCTTAATTTGAAAAGAAAAATATACTGTTCCTGGCATTTTCTGATACCTGAAGAAGACCTGTTGGAATCTCCCTTCACCAACCCTAAGGGGTACACATAGCCCAATATGAAAACCGCTGGTTTATAACGTTAATTATCTGAAGGGAATATTTAAAATATTGATGGGTTTTGTGCAGAACAGTTTTGTCATTCATTAACTTAATTTGAGGAGTAATTTTCTAATTTTGTCGAGCATTTTTTTTCTTTTTTGCATTTTTAACCCAAGGACCTGAAGCTACGGTTTTTATTCAACAAGAATATGCCATTAAGAATTAGTATGATGAAGATTGTTATTAATGCAGTTATGAATGTTTTTGTATCAATGGCTTTATGTTCTCTACGAGTTTGAAATGTCTGACCATATGAGACGTTATGTCTGCAGCTACCAGACTTCGATGTGTCAACCTAATTAGAATGCAACCAGTGCACGGAAGAAAACTTCAAAATAAAAATATAAGGCTATTGCATTTACTTTGATGTATTGAGTGTTTATTTTGAAATTGGTCTATGTAGCGCATTGATGGCATGTTAAGTTGTTGCAATGCTTGACATGAATACTCTTCCTTGTCTTCCAACAGCAACCTGGATCATGGCGGATCACCACCGT
>NC_142372.1:5242027-5344527 GCF_059441005.1 Hippichthys cyanospilos
AAGGCAATTTGCATAGCAAATGAAAGACTAAAACAAAATGACAAATCACAGACAAGTTATAATCACTGGACACGAGTAAAAATTGACAATGAAAGAATTCCATTCCTGCTGCAATAATTGAGTCACTGAATCTCTGCTGTACACGTTTCATAGTAAAATATTCTTATTTTCTCGAACAAACAGTAGGATGATTGACTCGTTTACAAAACGGGCAGCTGTTTTTTTCGCATGTACAAACAAAATCGAACATTTATAGTGACAAAACGAGATGAATAGACAACAGACAGGAGAAAACAAACACAGCATATAGCTAAACAGATAAAACTAAAACGATCTCAAATCGTAAAGCATATTACTTAAAAGTTACATTGTAACCCACTTAACTAACATTCCTAAACTCGCAGCGCAGGTCTGGTTTACGTCCATTTTAGATTAGAAAACGTTCTCGCCGAAAATTCCGAGATCATGTTTTCATGATCTGGAGTTATAAGTGCTAACTGAAGTAGTTGATTTAGAAGACAACCACGCAAACACGACTAAATGATTCGAATACAACAGAGTGATTAAAAAAAAAAGACGTTAAATGACCTCCAGGTTACAACGAACGCGTAAACTGTCAAAAATGTTTCGCCGTACCTCCACCAACTCCATCCTCGACTAAATATTTTTCTAAATTTTGCATCAAAAAAATAAAACAAAACAAAAAACAAAACGTTCAAAATAATATTTAATTGAGCTTTTTGCCATTTCCCTGCGACTTTTTCGCTGTTTTACGACACCGGCCTTACGCGCGTTAATTCGACAAATGGTTCAAAATTAACCTAAGATGTGATGTTTATCCCGTTGAGTTTTTGTTATTTATTTGCTTAAAAAATGGAATGCAAAAGAGCCCGAGGAGACGAGCGGTACTCACCATTTGCGCCTTACTACTGCCGGAGTTGTCCACCATGCCTCCCGATTGCCTCGCTGCTGGCACTCGTTCAAACTCACTTGTAAACACACGCGCACGCCAGAAAACGAGGACGCGCACGTCCGGGGCGGAAGAAGAGGAAGAGGAGGGAGCAGTGTAAGCACGACTCACGCCAGCATAAAAAAGCGCTAAAAGCTATTATTATTCACGCATTCGCCTGTTTTCATTCGATATGAATTGCACACGGCTTTTCTTTGCACCCTTACTGTGAGTTATTAGTATAATTCCCCAAGCAGTTTTTTTTTCTCAGATCGCACTCGCCCCTGACCTCTCTTTTATCCACTAAATGACACTTCCAATAACCAGGGTGACACAATATCTGCAGCACTTGCTGAAAATTTGCTCAAGAATGTTGTGGGACTAGGAAAAGGCGACTGTTCAGTGGCCCGTTGGGTTCAAAGCAGCTCGGAATTTTGAATGAGTCCAAACTTTGCTTTTTTTCGGCTAAGCTGCCTAAATGATTTTTTCCACGGGAAGTGTCGTGCCCGATACTGAAATTACATTTTATCTAGCAATAAGTTACTTTATGAATCAGTAATATCCCTACTGTGTGACAATCTACACGTTTACCTACTCTGATTTGACTGTGAATGCATCATGAATTGATGATTCATTAAAGCGTGCAGTAGCGCTATACTACCCCCTGGAGGTGGAAAAATAAATCACATGACACAGAATCGATCTTTTATTTCATCATGTAAACAAATAAGAAGAGAGCAGTCGCTATTAAAAATAAACATGCGCATTGTAAAATAACAATATACGTTGAAGAGGAGATTGTCCAGCAGTTGCATAGCATAGGTTGACGTTTGCTACCAACCACTGTTTTTAATAAACAAAGGTGGGCCAAAAGAAGGTACCATTTCCAAGTTTACACCTTTAAACAAAGAAAGTGAGGAAGGCAGAGATGGATGAAGGATATTTGCAGTACTGGAAAACAGTTCACAAATGTTATTGTGATGAAAGGGTAAATGTAAAAAAAAGAAAAAGCATATACCTGCTTTTGGCGCACAGTGTAGTATAACAATTCATCCATTTTCTATCATCATAGTATTAACCGTTTGTTCATTGGCTGGGTCAGAAATTAGTTTTATAGTGTAAAGTGCGTTGCCTCCTTGAGAAGAAGAAAAAAAAAAAAAACACCCCGCGACCTGAGTAAACTTAAGGCGCGGGCTGAAACCAGCGATCGTCAAAAAATTGCTTACTATTCCGCAAATGTACAATATATAAAAGGCAAATTGCTCACCCCTTAAAACACAAACACACGCGCAGTAAACATATCCAACAGTAGCAACCAGTTTTGTGAAAAATGTAAATAATATGAACCAATTCTTTTCCTTTTACTGATGTTCCCATCTCTCCTAAAGTTAAGAATAAATAATAATAAATAACTTTAGTACTATAGCTTTCAAGCATCACTCTTGCCGGAACATTGCTTCTCAATGCATCAGAAACAACTTTGGTTTAACATCCTACGTATATTCATCTCCAAACTAAATACATTTATAATGTAATGTTTTAAAAGTACATTAACTTTTTACGTTCACATACCAATGGCCATCCCACTGTCTTTTTACACTTCATTGTTTAATGTTTTTAGTCTCTTAGAGCCACGCTGACAAAAGTAGGAACTTTGCTCTGCAAGCAAAAAAAAAACAGTGCAACAAATGTTACTTCATAAAAATAAGGTTGCAATAAAGGAGAATGTCATGAGATTAAAGAGTGTTCATTTAAAAGTAAAAAAAAAATAAGTTTCCAGAAGTGGAAAAAGTCATGTAAACTTGACTTAAACGCGGTCGTTTCAAAGGGTTTATCTCCCGAGAAAGAATTTTCAATCGATTGACGTTCAAGGAAAGGTTGTCGTGTTGAAACAACAAAGTCCTAATGTTAGGAAAAAAGTTGAAATATTACAAGAATGTAGTTGTAACGTTACAGGGAGAAAGATTGTTATGAAGGAAAAAAAGGCTTTTACAGTCAAAATGTGACAAAAGTAACACCAGAAAAAATGTAACATTATAATGCAAAGTTATGTTGTCATCTTGTGACAAATATGAGGCAAAAAAAAAGAATATTATGCATAAAATAATTCAAAATGTGTTATGACAAATAGAAAGTCAGAATGTTATTGCAACAAGTTTGTAATGTTACAAAAATATCAATGTAATGTTATAAGTAAAGAGTAATGTAGTTAAGAAGAAAAAAAACGGATGTTATGCGAATAAAGTTTTAATGTTCCAAAAGAGCAACTGAAAAAAATTATATTGTTACACTGCCATAGAAATTAATGGTGCGATGTTACAAGAATTATGTCTTACTACTGTGACAATAATTCCTAACCTATGCGAGAGTAACCTTATAAGGTTACGAGAGTAAAGTCGTAATGTAACGACTAAAAATTTGCAGTTATGACAAATTAATGTTACAGAACATTTTGATTACAAATTTGTAAAGAAAGGAATTAAGTTCAATCTTATGAAAAGTTGTAAAATTACATAAATAACGAGAATAAGGTTGCAAGTTTACACTAATGTCATACAAAATAGCCACAACGTTTTTCTTGTAATATTAGAACTTTTTTATGAGAAATTTTACACAACTTCCTAATAATATTAAATTGCTTTTTTCCCCCTGAAATTTACTCAATTGTTGCCTTGTTCCCTTTTTTCAGCGTGACCCTGAAAATCCTTGGTGGATGCTAGATTCTTCTACAAACGATGACAAGCATTGGCCAAAAACCTTGCATCTTCAAAATGATCATTTCAGAAAAAAAACAAACATTGTTCAACCCCATACATCCAATATAAGTGTACTCGATATCATATAGAAATCCATAAAGCTCATAAATGCAGGAATGGGTGACATATTAATGTAACAGCAGTCGGGGAACGTTAGAATTGCAAATGACACATTTCCACACCAGTCACTCTTTTTGTAGTGCTAGCATAGTTAAATGTTAAAAAAAAAAATAGAAAAATAGGTCAAGCTTTGGAGTCACAGTGGATAAGGCGCTTCTTTTTTTTTTTCTTCTGTCCATCCATGCGGCGCTGTGACTCAGGAGAAGCCCGACTCGGCCTCAGCGCCGAGACGGCGAGAAGGCGGGCGACGCCGGCCTCCCGCATCCGCTACAAACCTGCTTTGGCGGCCTTTCACTGCGTGCAGCACGACGGAACCTCTATGCAGCAGCACATGGAAGAACCCATGGCTTTGGGAGGAATCAGGTCCAGATCCTCATCGTCGGGAATCTCGTCCAGGCGGTAGCCGTCTTGAAGCAGCTGCCTGCTCAGGTCCGGATGGATCTGGGAGGAACGCAGCCATACACTTTCAGGCAAAGGTGAAAAAAAAATTCTGCTCAACAATAAATTTAAAAGCAGGAGGAGGAGGCGATGATGGGAGTTGTTGCGTTTGAGTGGAGGAAAAAAAATAGGAAAGTTATCAAATCATTTAAAATGGGACAATATTACAAAGTAGGAATGTTGCAAAAGTGAAATATTACGAGACTAAAGTTGTGTTTCACAGAAAAAGTTGTGATCTTATTATATTAGTGTTGGAATGTGTTACATCAGTGGTTCCCAAATGAAAGAGGTCTGAAAAACTGGGCCCACAAGGACAAGAAGTCCCCACAAAAAATAATAAAAACCCAAAATGAATGGAGTGAAGTTACTCTATATAGCGCTTCTCAAAGCACTTTAAAAAATATTCAGCTGCTCATATGCCAGTGGAGGTTGCTGGGACAAAGTAAAGCTCAGTGTAGGGCTCTCGGTTGGCCAATTAAATCGGTCGATAATGGTCCTTCAAATCTCAGTCCAAAATTTTCTGCCAATATTTGAAGACACATCTAACGTGAAAATTTGCACGTTATTGACACCTACTGAAATGCACAGGGATTGTATTAAATCCATTGGTAGATTCATCAAGAGGGTGATTTTTGGCAGAAAAAAAATAAGGGTGCGTCTTACACACAGGTGTGTCTTATATTAGGCGAATTACGGTATAGATCTTTTGGGAGTGCGATTTTTTTTTTTTTACATCTTGGTTGTCAATTATTTGTGTGTTTTCGCCATTCAGAGGTCAAGCCGCTCCCAAAAGACAAAAAACACAAGACCAAAGTGACCATATTTGCCACGGTCCAAACGAAAAGGCGAAATTAGGAAAGAAAGAATGTGGGCGTGGGTGCGACTCACCTCGGCCGAGGAGTAGCCCGAGGAGCACTGCTCAAAATCAATCTCTTCATCACTGCAAATGACACGCACAACCAGTTCTGCTTTCTTCATTGTTGAAAAATGTGTGTGTGTGTGCAAACAAACACATTTAGAACACAGGTTCTTACCTGTCGGAATCCAGTGCAATCAAAGTTTCCTCTGCATGTTGACTCAAAGCAGCGTAGCCCTTGTTATACTTGACTTTTCTGCGAGATAATAACGATGTGAAAATGGCGTTTTCCGATATGCGAGGCCGAGTTTTGCTTACCTCTTGGATCCTTGTCTGGCCTGATGCACGACAGGAGGCCCTGCTGAGAGAGCCTTCTTCTTCAGAGCTTTCCTGGCTAGCTCTCTGTGTTTTTCTATGATGTTAGCAGTGGTTAGCATACAGGTAGCATGTCCGTCTCGACCAATTTATGCTATGCCTGAGGTACGCACTGGAAATGGTTCATAGTCAACATTAAAATCTTGACTTGGTTGGAAATAAGATGCATGATATGTTGCTATTCTCCTCCAGTACTCTAGGTGGTGCTAATGAATGCCACTGACTTGTGTGCGTGTGTGCGTGGGCTGAGAAACTGCTGACATGCTTCTTCGAACCTTGCGGCCAGATAGAGATGAGTACTCACGTAGTTTGAGGTGGATTGCCGGCACCCTGGACATGATATAAGGTCCTCTCTTCTCCATTGGCCTGATGCCTCCATCGACGTTTTTGGGCCTTGCGCCGCTACTGGGCACCTGGAGTTGCAAAAACATCATTCACATACACTTTTCATCTTTTTTTAACGGTGTTTATTTATGATCATCTCACGTACTTGTATGTATGGCCTGTTGTTTCTCCATTTGGTTTCAAGTTATTGTTACATCTTTGAATCATTGCAAACACTTTACAAACGACTTTTATTTATGTATTCTAATACATTTACAACATCATCCAGAAAACTTACAACTAAAGAAATGGTTCAATGGAGGCTAACCTTATTCAGCCATTTTCAGCAGTAAAACGTTGTGTGTTATGTTTACATAAACATGGGGGTACCAAGTGAATGATTGGATTCTATTCTTTATTTAGAAAAAGAAAATATGCTACCTTATTATGTTCTTTGGTAATTTGAAAATAGGTCATTTGAGTGAAACAACTATTTTGGACAAAATGAGCTCTTTGTGAAGATGTGTTTTCTGCACAACAGTCTTTGATGCTTTGACGCTAATGTTTTTTTTTGTTTTTTTTTTTATTGGCAACTGAAACTCCTCAACAATCTTTTCCTTTGTTAAACCTGAACAAAAACGATAAACATGCGTTTTTGATGGCCAAATATTTATACACAATGTATATTATATATAATTTATAAACAATTTGGTAAAGTATGGAAACAGTATCATCTTCACATTGATAAATATTCAGCTAATTACAAGGTATGAGCGCAAACCCTTGCACAATTGTGTTTTTTAAACCAATACTTTTTTTGCAACGTGTGATAAATTCGCTTGGCTGCAAGCGGATGTTACAAAATTTGCTAACCCAGCTTGCTTCCTTACATACAAAAATGTCAAGAAAAAGAGAGGCATGACAATCCATGCCATATGTGTTAAATATTTTTAATAAATAAAACTGCTTCTCAAAACGTTTCTTTAGCTTTTTCTGCGAATGATGTATAAAAATGTGAAAAAGCTACCTGTTTCTTTGCAAGCTGAAAAACGCAAGCATAGAATGAGTCTCTACATTCTGTAATTGACATTGATTCGAGTTTTTAAAATAAACATACAGCAAAGTTATAATCCGATTAAAAATCAAATCAGTTGGTTGTTTTAGTCAACACAAACTGAAGGCGCTAGCTGCGCGTATTAGCCGATTGCGGCTAATTCGCCCGACCAGTCTTCGTTAGCTGCGAGTGGTTTACCGTCAAATTTGGAGGAACTTCGAGCAGGTTGTCCTTCTCCGGCTCCTCGGAGATGTCGTTCATCATCGTGGCGGCGGTTGTCACAACGTACACCGTAGCAGCTCATCCATGACCAGGCAATTTGTTGGCAGGAGACAGGCGAACAGGCTAGGTTGCTAATGCTAGGGTTTGGGTTCACTTCCGGTTGACGTTTCAAAATAATACTTTGTCCCAGGATTTAGGCTTTGATCGTTTTTGGTTCCTTACTGCGCTCTAATAATATGTTACACAAAAATGTAGCTTTTGTGAAATGTGTTGGGGAAGGAGTAATAATAATCGATTTTTTTTCTTCTAGTTGCAATTGAATTTGATGTTGATTCTTCAAGAATTGCAATTGATAGGAAAATACTAGTACCCCACATAAAAAAAAAAAAGATTTTAAAGTCATTCTCCACAGTTACAACTTTACTTGACGTAATAAACACATAAATGCATTTCAAGGTTTATTAATAATATAAATCATGTGGAAAATATAGAGGCAACGATATATACATTCATAGGTTGCTTAAAGGTCACTATTAACTCATTGAATCTCAAAAACATATTTTTATGTATGTTTTGTGAGACGAGGTATTCAGTTCCAGGTAATAATTTTCACAAAAAAACATCGATTTCACAATTTAGCATATGTTCAAATCTTTTGATTTTTAAAACTTTAATTAATTTGATGTATTGCGCAACCCTAGTTTACACATAACTGTTTTATGTATATGTAGTACAAAAGTTGTTTTTTTTCAGTTTTGTACAACACGGAAAAAGTGAAGTGTATGTAAACATAATTCCTCTTGGAAATTGGATTTTTTTGGAGGGGGTGCACATTTTATTTGTGCTTTTGGTGTATAGAGTTTAAAAAAAAAAAGATGACCTCTGTACTGAAACATTACGAGCATGTAACTTGAATATTTCTTTCCTTTCAATTAAATGAGAAGTGAGAGTTTTATAAGAATAAGTTTTATTTACTGCAATTTGGGTATCATTTGATTCATTATATAATGATAATGAACAAAAATACACACAGACATGATTTTGTTTATCCAGTCCACCATTTTTTTTTTTTTACATACAGTAATAGGACAGTATGAGATCAATCAACAATATAGACATTTTTGACAGGAAACATTTTAGCACCTGAGGGGAGAAAAAAAAAAAAAGACGATGAAATGTATAACAAATACTGATTGATTTGTAGGTGATAGCATCGGATGTATAAGAAGAATTCAGTCACCTCTGCCTGTTAAATCTTGTCAATGCCGAGCTCCTCCGGCGTGGATATGCCGAGTTCCGCCAGCGTGGGCTTCAGCTCCTGGATCAAGTATGGATAGATGTCTTTGTGGGGTCCCGCTTTGTCCTGCAAAATAAGACATCAAAACACAAGGACGATTACGTTCTGAGGTTACTGCTATCCACGCTCGGTCGCCACATGATAGGAAAGAAGTCCACTTATAGACCACCGATGTTATATATTTATCTACAAGTGCAAACTAGGAAGGAACACTGATAACTGTGTGTAAAACTCACTTTGACTGCCTCTAGAATACGGATGGCACTGGCCAGGTCGTCGAGTCTCCGGCATGCTCTGAGAGCCGAATCCAGGATCTTGGCCTCGGGTACGAGGTCGTACCCGATCAAGGTGTTCACGCCTTCACAAGAAAAAAAAAAAAAAAAAAGGTTTGTAGAACTATTCCTCCTGTTGCAACTTCAAGAGTGGCAGATCCACTTTAGGCAATGAGTGGTCATAATAAAATAAATATAATAAATAAAAATAAAAAGAACCTTTCTTCAGCTCCCAGGCATCGATGTCAGGCTTGTTGAAGTAGGTGACCCAGCGAGCGTCAAACTCCTCATCCGTCTCCACTCTGGCATGTGAATAACATCTGGAAGCTAACGGAGCTAGAAAATATGACATATGTTTTATTCAGAATGAATATGTAGCTAAGTGTTTTCTTTTAATTATTCTTTCCAGCAATAGGTTACTTTAACTTCCACACAAATAATGGAAAGACAGTACATATTTTTTCCCTTTAATGAAATGGGATTGATTCAATTAATTTGACATTTTAAAAATTGCAGATTAGAAAATTAAGGGCATTGTGGAATCGAGATCTTGTAACAATGGCAGAATGGGTGATTTAGAAGACATGTTTACAATTGGTACTAACCACTTAATTTAAAGCGATAGTTCATTTATTCAGCAATTCTTGGCATTAAAATGTTGATATTTTGTCTGTAATTAACCCCTTGAGTACCATCCATTTTAAGACATTCCTTCAGCCTAAACTTGGACACAGTATATTTAGAAAAAAATAAAAATAAATGAATGGGATTGAATGTATAAACACGTAAAATTACTTTAAATTATTACTTTAAAAAGACTATTCTTTAAGCAAACTATGATGTGAAGATGTGAATGTTAAGTTGACATTAAAACACATTTTAAATCAGTATACGTTATTTTTTTTCCCACAGGAGTTATTTTTTTTAAATAAATTGAACTTTTAAATAAATGATTGTTTGTTTTATCTCTTCCATTAAAGTTTATTAAAAACGATTTGTTCGAATCGTTCATATTATTGAAGAAATTATTCGGGACAGGGATTAGTAAAGTAACTAATATAGCACCACTTTGTTAGGTTGGCAATCGTGTACTGACTTGTGTTTTGTAAAACAGCTCCAGTTTATTTGTAGCTTTGTTGTTCGTGGAAACATTTCAACTAGGATGCGCTGCCATTATTTTTATTTTGTTGTCATCTTAGATAGTTAATAAAAATGCATTAATATCAGTGATTTGAACGATTTCATGCCAGTATTTGCAGACTTTTTTATTTATTTATTTATACAGTGGGGATACTGGAAATTAATCAGCGTTGTGCGATATGGCACAAAAAAGATTCCAAATGAATTAAAACTCGTATAAAAATAATACACTTGGCTGTATCTCACATGTATTATTTTTTTTCTAATAAGTTCCATTCATTTTTTTTTCTTATGTTGCGTATTATCTGCGGCGAATGACGCTCTTGAACTAAGTCAGGTCAGCACAAGGTCGTGACATTAAAATGAAACATTACATTTCGCGCTTCTTTTTAGAATAAACTATTATAGTTTTTTTAAGATACGTATAAACACTTGTTATAAGTGTAAAGCGTCTTGAATTGCAAAATATTTTTCAATGTGACCCCATGCTAGCGTTCACGTAAAGATACTAAGCTAGCTAGCAAGGCAGCACACCGGCAATTTCCTGTCTTCGTTTAGTTTTCGCCGGGGAAAAATGACATTTGTTTCAAACTGCATGTGCAGAATGAGTCCTACCTGTGTGGCCGGGTCGGAACCGGGTCGCCAGGGTCCGGGCGCCCGTGCCCGAGAGCCGGAAGACGGCACGGAACATAGTAGAGAGGAGGATGCTAACGGCTAAATATGAGTGAGTGTAGTGAAAGGACTCTGAACGCCGGAAGAAGACGGAAATGTATCACGTGATTGACGGAAATAGCCGAAATCGAAACGTTGCTTCTGGCCGGTTTGGAGTGATGGAGCGATTTTTACCACTAGGGGGAACGCTTGAGATAAAAATAAATTCAAATGAGAATTTGCCAAAGTATTCAATAAAACTGTAACTTTAATCACGTTTTAAACCCCGATTTGGTTGCAACCATAAATTTAAACCCATAAATAAGAAGCCCTAACCCCGATTTAAAACGAAAGACCGTATTTATAAACCTTACCTTGAAACATTACTCTTGAATCCTCAAAATTCTAATTTGATTGTCTGACTCCAAATCCCGAACCTTGTCTTTTAACTCAATTTAGAATCCCTTCCTCTAAACCAGTTTCGATCATATCACCTGAAATGAACGCTTTAAACTCAATTCGGATGTATTTCAACCATGTTTTGTGTATTTATAAGTGCGTGTGTGTGTGTACAGTCGTGTAGGAGTCACAAAATGGATGTAGAGCGGATTAGTCGCACTAATCCCAAACCCGTAGGCTCAATGCACCACACTAGACACCCATTAGTCTAATTCCCTGCTACACATCTCTTTTATTTTTATCATTCTTGTTTTTTTTTTCTTTTAAATATGCCAAGGAAAAAAAAAGAGTGATTAAGATAAGCTCCTTGACTTCTGACTAACCCTTTGGAAAGTAAAAGGTAATTTCTTGAAGTAAATGAAAAGTTACTGCGGCACGAATGTCATCAAAGGCTTGTTTAATCCGATTGCGAAATAATTTCACGTTAATTGAGTTGGTGTGACCGCGGAGGATGCTGGAATAAGAAAATAAGAGGCAAGGGAAGTTTGTTTCGACAGTTCTAAAGGTTTTATTGGCTTTGTTTTCCCAGGGTACAACTCTTATGCAGTGATTGCTGATAGTCTGGAGAAGATGAAACAAACAAAGAGTGGCACAGACAGGACCGAGGGAACTGTTATAGATATGGGCCGCTCCTTTGTACATGTATAGCACATTGGGATATTTTTGTCTTGGCGAATGAATAATTAATGGTCTAGCAGAGGAGGAGCTGAACGTGCTAAAAGCTAAATGATAAAAGATCCCCCCCGCCCTTCCCCTCAGCTCTTTATAATCGATAAATGTCAGATTGCATGGAACTTGGCCTGCTTGAGCTCCCTGAGGAAAAAAAAGCGTGTATATACAATCTCTGGCATCAGCTTTGAAGTGACTGGAATCATCAATTTATACCTATGTAGTCACTAAATCCAGATAACAGTCAAGATGATAGTCTTTTGAATATTATATATTACAAAAAAAACAGGAAGAGTGAAGGGTGGGGAAGCAACACATAACGATAACAAGAAGTGCTGATATGTGCAAACGTCTACATGTATCACAATAGAAGCATCATTTTGCAGAGGCGATATCGGGGTGGGGGTTTTGTCTTTATCTGTATTTGTGTGTGTGTGTGTGTGTGTGTCTGTGTGTGTTTTAATTGTAACGAGTGCTGCAGTTCAGCCACTGCCCAACATCTTTGTTGCACGTTGGTTGGCCTCATCGATTCGGGTCTTGTTGGAGTCCGCCTGCAAGGGGAAAGCAACATTCATGGGTCTTAAATTTGTTAAGAGTTTATACATACTAATACAACATGTGTGTACACACACACATGCACACAACATAATCCACCACATTGGAGAAAAAAAATGTGGGATATCTAGAAAACATGTGCTTTAGGTTCAATAGAAAGTTAACAAAAGTATTACTACAGTTTTATTCAAGTCCTATGTATTTAACCATTTATTGAAATCACTCTCATCTTGATTGATCATTTTTTCAAGTTTGGTGGGCTAGATTCATAATCTTACCAGGCCACATATAGCCGCCGGGTCGTAGTTTGCCCGTGCCAGCCCTAAACCTAAATGTAACCATCTGAAATACCTAAACCTTATTCTAACCTCAATCATAACCCAATTAAAATCCATACAGTGGATCCCCTGCTTACGGCGTCCCTGGTTTACGTTTTTTTCATGTTACGAAGTGGAATACTCAGTTTTTTCGTCTCCTCTTTACACCACTTTTCTCGCTTTACGGCATCAACAACTGTCGTGACCTGTGGGGTTGGGTGTATTTATGTTGTTTTGCCTCCCTCTTCAGGTAATCACTCTTATCTTCTGGTCTCATCAAACTGCCGGCACTGCAACGCGTCACTAAGATGCTGGTCTGCTATTTGTCGGTGTCAGGGTGTCACAAAGATAGGCTAAAGACTTAATTTCGTGTGAGTGCTTACAATATTGTATTTATTGTGCATTTTAGTGCTTAATTCAAACTTAAGTTGTTTAGCAAGATTGCTACTGATGTTAAAGGTAGAAGTAAGAAGATGATTAGTAAGTAAACGAAGCTGGAGATAATCAAGAAATACAGTACAAAGTAGGCTAGGCTAGGCTACGCTACCCTCGCTAGGGATGGCCGTAAGTAGCCCAAGTCAACGCCACTCAAAGGTAAATAAAATGTGATTTTTCCTTTATATATTTTTTATTTATGATGTTATTTAATTGTGTACATGTATATTATATATAAGTAGCACTTACTATACTATTTTGTTAACCATTTTTATTATGTATATACAATTCAATGTTTACTTGGAGTTTTAGCTAATTACTATAGGTTTCTACTGCCCGCCATACGACGATTTCGCCTTACGATCACAACCCCGTAACGGATTCATTTTGTGTGTGTGTGTGTTTGTACAATGGAATTTATCTCGTGGAAGTTGCCGCTAAGCGCGACAATTTTGCATCACCTTCTCCATGATGCGATCAATCTGGCGGTTCTGGGTGTCGATCTCCTGGCCCATATCCAGGGCCATGTGACGCAGGTTGCCGATGATGCCGCCCACCTGCTCCAGGTTCTCGTCCATCTCATTCTCGCGGGCGTCATCTGTTACCCTGAAACACACAATGGCAGTGTCACTTCTTAAAATATGACGTACAATACAAGCGAGATGGACTCGGAAACTTTTATTAAATATTTCATTTATATAATAATTAGGAAGTCTGCACGTAAAATAGACTATATTTCAGTGCAATATTGTTTCTTTTTTGTTTGTATATTTTTTCTACCTACGACTAATCTCATTAGTATTAAGAACAACAGACACACACATACAAACACACACATATGCAGACTTGCTTACCTGCGAATGAAGCCCCCGCTGATAGCCATCTGCTCACGCTCGTCCACCACCCGCGCGCCAGGCTGGCTGTTGACCACACCGTCCTGGTTGCCTCCCCAGGCCTGGCCCCCACCCTTAATCCTACGCCGCACACACACACACGCATGTCACTTGTTGTACCTGCCGCGCCTGTGTGTGTCTTTAAAGATGCATGCTGATAAACATGCATCGAAACAACAACAATCGCATGCTAGTAGCATCGCACATGCATTTACGGTAGAATCTCTGCAATAATTGATCCGGGATCAATTGGCGTCTGGGCCACACACACATCAATAACAACAATAATAATAATAATAAAGCATACTGAGAAGAGGGCAAACACAAACAGACACACAAATGATGCACACAAAGAAAGAAGGGAAAAGGGAAAAAAAAGGAAGGCTGTGTCTAAAAAAAGAAAAGCCACGTGGTTAGATTCAGTGTGGGAAATTAATCAGAATCATAAAAACAGTGTGGGTGATGACTGACAGCAGGCCCTTCATTTCATCTGGATGCACGCTCACACACACACATGCGCACACACACACACTCACATTCAAATAATGTGGAGCACCTGGTGAGTCCATTCAAATCTGTTAGATGTCCATTTTGCATCGATTGAAAATGTCATTTTGATCTCTTCTTCCAACGCATTCAAATCCATCTGGTTAACGTTTCATTTGGGACTTTTTTTTAAATTTCTCCACCAGATGTCGCTAATTTGTACCATTCATAGCATGCGGAAAAGTGTGGCAAGATTCCTGTTATCGAACGTCGCAATTTATGTTTAATAATTACGTAACACACATTTTATGGTACTCCTCTGCAACTTTAGAACTCTACTTTTGCTTTTCAATATTTTCTTTATGTATTTTTCATTTTCTTTATATATTTTCTTAATATATTTAGTTGATAAACAATAAGAATAAACCACCTGTAATTAAAATTGATTTTTAAAAAGTCACAGAGGTAGAAATGTTCCTGTTTATATTTTTATAAACATATTAAAAAAGTATATACACATATAGACATAAAGTATAAATTTGGCCTTCATATATGCATATACATTAGGGATGGGCGAGTACATGTACCAAGTACCGATGTCAGGCTAATACTTGGCTTTATTTTGAGGTATCAGTACACACGTTGTTAGTCACAGTCACATGCTAGAAATGCCAAAGTGCAAATATTCTTGCAAACTGCTTTTAATTTTCTGAATTTTCAAGTCAAATGCTATATTGCAATGTATTGGTGTTTCTTTAAAATGATCTGTGATTGTTTTGGGGTGAAATTTTGTGCAAAATATCTAATGAATCGTATCGGTAGTATCGTATCCGTACCGATGACAACTCAAGAGTACTGATAAAAAAAAGTGGTATTGAATGTACCCAATAAACACACACATATGCATAAACAACACACACACACACACACAAATTCTACTTGAAGATGTTAAATTAACAAACTGCCCTTTTAAGTGCTAAAAGTTCAAATACATCTAATATTCAAGAGTAATTATGTCATCAAATCATGCAACAATTATTCAGTCATTACTTTCTAACGCCACAAAAAAATCCATCGTTGAAGCAAAATATTGACTCATCCTGAAATCCAAGATTAAATAATAAAGTGTTTACATTTTTCTCAACATCTCAGGGGAATACTGTTTTCCCCTTTCATTTTTCAATAATAAAATTGATTTAAAAAAAGCCTTGAGGGAAAAAAAAAAAACAACAACCCTGTCAAAAGGATTGAAAATGTACTTTAAGAGAACGCTGACGGGATGCTCCTCACAGAATGTTGTTGTGATGCTAACGTTAGACTTGAGGCTGCTGGAAACATGACGTAACTGCCGTTACATAAGAGACCACGTGCACTTGGCCGGCCAGCACATAGGGCTTCTTGCCCTCAATACACGGTGCATTACATTTTTATATGCATTATATATATATATATATATATATATATATATATATATATATATATATATATATATATATATATATATATATATATATATATTGCAATGAAACACGCGATCATCTTTTCTTACCGTTCATATGTTATAATTATATAATATTATTTATTTTATTTTGATTTACATTTCATCCCTAATAAACGAGTATAAAAATGGAAATTCATGGTGATGGCCGCAGACTTATTAGTCACGTACGTTTCCGTCATCAGAATTAGGTAAACGACATAGAGGTGAAGACGTTGAGGAGCGATCAAAACTTTATTAATTTATTTTATTCGTGTACGTACACGATGACTTCAAAATCACTTAAAAACGTTTGACTGTGGTTCTAAAAAAAAAAAAAAAACTTTTTGGAACAACTCACTGTTTTCTCGACGGTGGGAGGGGCTACTGTCATTGTAAACAAAGCAACACCATAGTGCCACAACTAGATTTTAGTTAATCAGCTTGTCGTATGAACTTTGTTTTTCAAAAGACAAGACCTCGAGGTTATTTTTGTATGAATCCAAAAATGGACATTTCTGTCCAATGTGTCTTCATGCGAATAACTCAAAACTAATATCCCTGACATACGCCTGGTTTTGTGAAAACATGTCATGTTTATAGATATATAGGTATAATATATATATATATATATATATATATATATATATATATATATATATATATATATATATATATATATATATATATATATATATATTGAATTAAGAGTATTTTGCTGGTCCTTCATTCTGCTTTTAATTATATATAAATATATTAAAGGCGACGTGAACCCCCCCAAAATTCTTACACTGAAAAGTTCTATGAGGCCTTGCTAGTCCATACATGGTATTCTGATTAATACTGCATTTACGGAATATGAATTAGTGAAATCCACTCATTCATCCATTTCAAAGGGTTAGCGTTAAATGGCGAAATGGACGTGCCCACAAAAACAATATCAATCAGAATGCTGAGTTTTGACTCATGGCTGGAATATAGAACATAGCATTGTAAAGAAACGTGTTGGCGTGTATCTCCACAGTTTAATTAATGCTTTTTTTTTCACGCTTTTTAATGTTTAAGCCCCATGCTTGCATATACTGTAGCTTTGATATTTGGATTAGAAGAAGACAGCATGGTGGGCTTGTAGTTTGGCAAAACCGCTGCACCAAGAAATGAAATATGGAGTTTGGTTTTAAAGGGCTATGGGAAGGGGGGTCTGGGTGGGGTCCATGCTCCCTGCTGACGCTGCTACCTGCAGGAAAAGAACCTCTCATCCAATGAGCAATGAAGGGCTTGTGTGAAGGGGATGCAGCCGTCAAAGGCTGGAGAGAAAAAAAAGGAATGAAAGTAAAGCAAAAAAAAAAAAAAAAAAATCAAACTCATTGTGGCGTTTTGTGTTATTTATGCATGCACGCAAGCTTTCACATGAGGTTAGTGTAAGGGAAAATTTCACCAGGTTTTCAGCCTGACCCTTCATTTCAGTGTTTTAGGCTTGTTCATATTTAATAAGAACAAGGCTTTTTTTTTTCCCTTGGAATTTAGCAAGATTGCAACAACTCCATTGCTGTACACCCACAAAATGGATCAGAGCCCTGAAACATCAGAGGTGCAACCGAAAAAAACCCCACCAAGTACACCCAAGCACATTAAGTGCATAAGAGGAATGGTTAGCAAACTTTTTTCAATGATGTAACCCCACAAATTCTTTGAAAAGTAAAGTACCGTGTAAGCAAAGAAGTTAAGTGATGGTTTCTCTCATCACTAATACCAATCATGCAAATTTTTACATATTTCACAATGTTGCTTCATGTTCCAATAAATTTGCTTTTAATTTGAAAAGACAAATGCACCCTTCCTGTCAAGACATTAAAAAGCATTACATTAAATTTGCTGATACATACAGAAATTCTCACATACCTCCTGGAGGACCTTCAAAGAACCCCAGGGGTACACGTACCCCCATTTGAGAACTATTGCATTAGTGCTGGGATATGAGGCCAAACCATTCTGTAAAAGATAATCTGCTATAATTGCCCCCCCTCCTCATATTATCTTAATAAAGGATTATATCTTTAGATAATTTTCCCATTGTTTTCTTATAAACATCTGTATCACAAAAAATATCATATTTATGAAATGTGGTCTTGTAAATTATGCTTAAATAAAGAAAAATAAATGATTGCACTGAATCATAGTCTTCACTAGTATGTGTGAGGAGATACTGTATATATATATATATATATATATATATATATATATATATATATATATATATATGAACATTTTTTTACAACTGTACTGTGTACAATTTGTGGATGACTAGTTGACTCCTTTGTAGCATCTTGCTCCACACGATCGGTATAAATTTGCATGATTAAGCGGCGCAGGCTGAAAACTGGCAAAATTTTCCTGATTACAAGCGACACATCCATGCATGCGGTGCCTCATCATCATATCATCATATCATCATGCTCTACAGACCCGAAGCAGGCCGCAGAATTGGCAGAAGCACACCACCTACTTGTTACACGGACATGAACACAGACCACAGAACTGTCCTAGATTGTTCAAATTCTTTTCTGCATCCTTCATGTCCTTATTGATCTGGTCCATCCCCTCCTCGATGCGCTCCAGTTGCTCTGATTACCAACACATTGACATTTTTCCAGCAAAAGAGAAGAAGAAAAAAAGGAGGAGGCGGGTCGGAGGTTGTGGGGGGGGTGACAAAGGAGAAGAGACAAAAAGAAGAAGAAGAAGAAGACTGTGACAAGAGAGACATCGGACATCACTATCACGACCATCACTAGCGACATCACCACCAGCACTGGACAGGAAAGACCGCGCGGCTCCTGGCCGGTACCTACTTTTTAATACACGGGCATATCAGCCCACAGCACTGGCCTATATCTTTTAAATCTTTCTCGGCCTCCTTCAGGTCTGCGTTGACCTTGTTCATGCCCTCCTCCACGCGATCGAGTTGCTCTGGTGAGGACAAAGGCATGAGAGCATCGTCATTCACGTGGAGCCCGGCCGCGGCGGGGGGGCCAAGCGGGAGGCGGGGCCTAGCGCCCACCTGGATGCCTGCTGCTGCTACTGGGGGAGGGCGAGCGCCTCGTCACCTCGAGCTTCGTTTTAGTGCTCCGCAAAGCACGCCTCACCCAACGTTTTGGCTTTTTTTTTTTAATTTGACCCCCAAAAATCTTACCTCAATTTTTTTTTTTTAATTTATGCATGCTTTTTTAAATTCATGCTTCATAAAATATAAAACAGAAATAATTGGGATTTTTTTTCAATTCCTGGCGCTTTGGCATATTTATTTAATAAATAGAATTACATACACTATCATACTTTACATAAATAAAATAGATTTTTTTTAATTGAACCGCTAAAACTATTTTACTTTTAAAAATTCATAATCCTTAGACATATTTTTGCAATAAATAAAATAACACACACTCTACGTCACTTTACAAAAATAGATAGTTTGTATTATTTTAATTGACTCCCCAAAATATATTTGAAAATATTTTTTAATTTTTAAAAATTCAACATGCTTAGGCATCTTGGTTTTTTACAATAAATAAAATTACAAATATTTTATATTTTTGATTTTACAAAAAAATTAAATTGAAAGATGTTATGGATTTTTTTTCCATTGAATAGGCCCAAAGAACCTCTTTTTCCCAATTTTTACAAATGCATGATTCTTAGTTGTATTTTTAGAAAATTACCAATACTCTATCGGATGTTCCAAAAATCAAATAGAAATATAATGTTTGTTTTTTTTATAGTGACCCCCCAAATTATTATTATTATTTTATTTCAAAAAATTAATGATCCTTAGGCATGTATTTTTTTTCAAAAAATAAAGTTACAAATACTGATCAGATACTTCAAGAAAAAAAGAAAAATATTTGTTTAAAAAATGTTTAAAAAATAATAATAATTTGACAGAATGAGTCTTGTGCTTTTGAGACTTTTTGGGGGGAATTACTCTTTCTTCTTTTTTTTTTTTGGAGGAGGTCTACTGATAATTGACATCTCTATCGAATTTCATATTGAAGTGAGACTGGATTTTAGCACTGCATTTTTCCCAAGAGCCAATACTGAGACATTTTTTGGCGGACTTTCTTTCCTTTTGAGGCCTTGCGTTTTGAAAACCTTTTTGTGTATCTACTCATGATGGGCATGCCCACCAAATTCCACATTAAAAAGTAAAACTAGTTTCAGGGGGTGAACATTTTGAGAAGACACATCCCATCAAATAACGTCCGCCTCCATAACAGAGGCACTTTAACACGTGACTGCTACTCATACGGTCGATAGGGCGCCGGGCTATTAAAACTAATTCAAGGTCGGATCGTCACACTGCTTCTTTAATGGCCGTAGCTGCAAAGTCCATTAGTAGAAGGAGGCATTTTGTCCTCTAGAAGAAGATATATTCTTGAAGGGACTGGGACGTGTTTCATTTATAGTTTGCTCACACTATACTAAAAAAAAAAAAAATCTGAAATGTTCTTTTATTGTATGACTTTTTTGCTGTCACAGATGTATTTCTCTTCCCTTTGGGAGACATATTGGCCTTCATCCCATGTAGATTTAAGAAGACGGAGCCCACGTGCGTGATGTCAGTGCAGGGGAACAGGCTCCATCAGCCTGGTGCTTAACATCCCTTCTTCTAACGCTAAAAAGCAGGAAGCCAGTAGCGATACTCTACCTCAGCTGCAGTCAACGAATTAGGCGTGTTTACACTTTTCTGGAAAGGAGCATAATACGTTGACGGAATTCCTATTTATCACAGTTATAGACTCAATCATTTCAGATCATATCAAAAGAGAACGTTTTCTTTTTCTTCCCATGGGTCCAAAGAGTGCGAGCGCTAAAAGGA
Source organism: Hippichthys cyanospilos (assembly GCF_059441005.1). Taxonomy (NCBI): domain Eukaryota; kingdom Metazoa; phylum Chordata; class Actinopteri; order Syngnathiformes; family Syngnathidae; genus Hippichthys; species Hippichthys cyanospilos. The sequence continues at coordinate 5,262,646 of NC_142372.1, forward strand.
AGTGGATAATGTCTGTTGTGACCTTCCTGAGAGCGCCCTGTGCTGTTTAGCAAAGAGCAAACATTTCTTCCAAATATAGGCCGTGTGCTTGCTTCAAGCTATTTATTGCCATTGCCGGTTGAAGTCCATTCTAAAACTAAACATAAAACAATGAGGTTTAAACATTGCAAATTTAACCAAACCGTAAAAAGGTGGCTAGCTTAATGCTAACATACAATGCAAAACACGGTAGCAGTGTTGATGAAGCTAGAATCAATAGCACAGTCATTCTAAACAGCACAATACACAAAAACTTCATGAATATGCATTTTTCATGACCAAAAAATACATATTAAAATTACATTTAACGCATTCAGTCTAAAAGCCGACATTTTAATTTCAAACCTGTAGTCAAGACATTCATTCCCAGAATATATATATATATATATATATATATATATATATATATATATATATATATATATATATATATATATACAAAAAAGTAGCAAAACAAGGTGCATTAATTTTAAGAAATATTCATGAAAAGTTTTTTTTTTTTTTAATGTACCCCATCTTGACTATTTTTTTATTTTACATGCAATTTCTGACACACACTAGCTATCTAGGTATTATAAGATAGGAATAAATATGTTACCATAAGTACTATTAGCATACAATATTATATAAAAATAATAACTTAATGGACAGGTTTTGGGATAGGTTTAGCACCGCACTAAAGGACTTAATTATGTTTTTAAAAGGGCAAGTTATTGCGAAAATGTCGTCACTACGATTAGCATGATTTAAGTTCAAAAGCCACCTAGCAAAGGAAGTGCAACGCGTGTTAGCTAGGTTAGCTTAGCAACATGTTCTCAATAGCCTTTAGTAGGAAAGATTCCACCCCCAAAAAGTGATACGAGCACTACGCCTGTTAAAATTGTCATCCTGAAGCATTTTATGTTAACTGACAAAAAAAACTTATCCAAGTAACCTAAAAATTCCCATTTACTCTGTATCTAATCCTACTAAATTTTTATGAGAACAAGCTGCTCTAAAAAAGGTCACAATAGTTGCTCTGGACTGCATAAAGGAAATGATTGCGCATTAATTCTAAACGCAAAGAGCAGTTCAAGTTGAGTTTGCCAAAGCGACAGGAGAAAGGCGGAGCAGACATGAACAGAAAAAAGGTCAGGAACCAACGTTTGGGACATTTCAATCGGTAACTCACCTCCCTGCTCGTCCAACATAACCAGTGTCCTGATACCGGCATCTTTACTCTATCGAAGTAGAAGATGACCGAGAAGGAAAACCAGAAGAAAAAGCAGAAGAAGAAGAAAACGAAACAGAATTAGAAAAGTCGAAACAAGGAAACAGGCTTAGGTTGAAAGGATTCTTGGATCTTCTGAACTGAACTTTCCAGGATGTATCTTATGAAAAAGAAATGTCGGTTTAAACCTATTGGAATGAACCAGTATGCGAACCAACCTGGAGTGAAAATTTCAGAATCAAAATTACAGTATGGACAACCCCCAGAAGGTGAAAGATCTGGGCTGGATCTTCAGGAGAAAGGCTCCTTTAGGTATTTTCTGGATTCAACATTTGCGACTAAATGTCTTGGACATATACAATCTCACCTGAACTGTCTAGAATTGATCTTTTCAATCGGGAACCTTGTGAACATTTTGGATTAAGAAACCAGATGGACTATATCTTCAAATCTGAATGTTCTGGACTAAACTGAAAAAAACATGACCTGTATTTTTCTGGAGTAAGCCTTCAAGAATTAATCTTACGGAATAGAATTTCTACAATGACGTTAGTGGAATAAACATTCAAGATCAAACATATTCTGCATTGGATCATTTGGAATAAATTTATCTGCATTAGATCATTTGGAATAACTTTCTCTGCATTGGATCATTTGGAATAACTTTCTTGATTAAAATCTATGAGCTCTGCCCATGGATACCAAACCAGACTAAATTTTGTATAAATAATCCTGAGTAAGCCTTCAATAATTAATCTTACGGACTAGAATTTCTACAATGAGTTTTGTGGAATAAACATTCAAGATCAAACATATTCTGCATTGAATCATTTGGAATAACTTTCTCTGCATTGGATCATTTGGAATAACTTTCTTTGCATTGGATCATTTGGAATAACTTTCTCGAGTAAAATCTATGAGCTCTGCCCATGGATACCAAACTAGACTACAATTTGTATAAATAATCCAGCAGGACTAAATTTTCTACACTGAACGTTCTGGACCAGTTGTTCAAGAATACATTTTCTGGATTAACCTTTCTGGAATAAACATTCAAGATGAAACATTCTGGATCTTTTCAAAAAACTTTCTCAAATTAAATGTATGAGCTCAGACCTTGGATATCAACCTTTTGGTCTAAATATTGTCGAAATATACTAGCTGGAATAAATCTTCTACACTGAATGTTCTAGACTTGGACTCAACTAAAATGAAATAATATGGCCGTAATCTTCAGGAATTGATTTTCTGGCCAAAATGGAATTAAGGTTGTGGAATAAACATTCAAAATCATTTTCCTTCAAAATCACAAACCTTCTGGCATAGATATTGTATGAATACACTAGCTGGAATAAATCTGGAATAATATTGTATGAATACCCCAGCTGGAATAAATCTTCTAGACTGTATGTTCTGGACTTTGACTAAATAGAAATGAAACATTATGGCCTGAATCCTATGAACTAAACTTTCAAGAATTATTTTTATGGACTAACCATCCTGGAATAAATAACTTTCTCGAATGAGATTCATAAACTCAGCTCTAGACTAAACTGCATGACAATAAATCAACTGGAATAATATTCTGTATTAAACTTTACAGACTGAATGGTCCACGAGTCTAGACTGCACCAATAATGAATGTCCTAGCAAAGCTTTTCCTGAAGCAAATAGAACTTCTGTTCTGACTTTTCAAGTTTGCTAGCGTTATGTTCACTGGAGCCGCGCTAGAGCCTCGTTGACCAATGACCATGCAGCAGTCATGTTTAATTTGCGTTGTTACGCTAGCAGACACACACACAAGGACACACTTGATTAAACACACGGCAAGCCGAAGCAAACAACAGCTTCCCGCTCCCCGTGAGCTCCTCCCACAGATATTCCGGTTTCACGCACCAGCTCTTCCGCACCCCAGCGTCATGTGACCTTCTCGGCGAGACCACAGGCACACACGGACACACGCCGGTGTCACTGATACTCGGATCACTCAAAAATGTTTCTTGATGGAGCGATTATGATGGATTGAGGATGTTCGAAGAGTTGAGACTGTGCCAAATGGCAACAAGACGTAATGACGTTCATTTAGCTACGGCTGGATTGAAGGTTGAGATTTTTCATATACAACCAACAATACTTTTGTTATGTGTTGTTTACTTGACTTACAGCATTCGAGCTTGGTTACTTTTTTGTCTTTTCTTTATGAGATACAATTAGGGTTGGGGAATAAAGCAATTTCATTCCATTAGTTCGTTATTTTAAAAGGCAAAGATTTTAAAATTTGCTAAATTGTAAAATTGAGGGTTTTTTTTTTTTTCCCAATGGCGGGGTGCTTTTCAAGAGAAGTTAATAGTTACCAGGTAAATTTACATTAAAACATATTTTTTTGGTAACAAATCACACTTAAATCACATTTGCTGTGTATATTCAATTAAAATGGATTAAAATTGTGATTGTCACTATTGCATGCACATTTATGCATTTTTTTTTTCTAATTGATATTAAACAGTAATCTGTATAAATTCTGTAAAAAGTAGTTAACATTTGTTGAACATTTTTTTTTGTTAATGTTAAAAAGAAAACAGTTTTAGGTATACTGATACAATCTTTATAAATAATAATCTGATTTATAGTCGGCACTGCAGGGGGGGGGGGGGGGGGCACAAAGGTTTTTCTCTTTTCGAGGTGGGGATTTGCAAAATATAATTGAGAAGCACTGCCTTAAACAAACACGGTTGTTCCCGCAAAGCCTCACGGTTATATAAAATGAACATGAATTAAAAATGAATTATGACAAAAACGGATACAATGATCAAACATTTCCATGAGTAATTAATGACCGACAATTTATCTCAAGTGTTATTAGGGCACTTGCATGTTAATTGAAGCGGGAGCTAGTATCCCAGCAGGACTTGATCGGGTCACGCTGTAGGAGAAAGGCTCTCTAAGCGCTGCACCATCTTGTACATTAAAGGTCATGTGCTAGGAGAATTAAAAGGGGTCATGTTAGCGCAAGACAAGGACGATGACCTGGCAGCGCCAGCCTTTCTCAGCCCGCCGGCAGTGCCGAGAACGGCGCGGACAACCTTCACGTCCCCGGCTATAAAATGACATCAAGAATTCGATCTCTTCAACGACGATGGTGATGATGATCTTCATGCATTGTAAATGTAAGTGCTGCTGTTTATCATGGAGTGTGCTTGGCTGCCGGGCCTGCCTGTCGCGTGCTTATTCAATTAGCCTAATCTTTACCCTCGGCCTAAGGCCACGTGGCGTGCGCAGGCGGGCACGTGCGACCGCAGGACCAGCAAAAAAGGACAGGAGCAGGAAGGCATCTTAGGAGGCTTGTCACAGAGAGTTGCACAAGTTTTAGCTATCTATTAAGTAATTACTGAGTAAACTAATGTGCGAACCAAGCAAACAACTAACCAATTTAGGTCATTACCTACCTAACTAACTAACTACCTAACTCACTAACTAAGTTGTCTATCAAATATATCTCAATTAATTAATAACCTAACACACTACCTCATCTGTCTACCAACAATCAACCATGTAACCAATCAACCAACCAACCAATAAAGTGACCAATTCTTGAACTAAATGATTTGTCTGTGTATCATAACTAAGTTGATTATCAAATAAATTCCAATTAACTGAAAATGCACTATGACAATGACCTAACCTATTCTCAACCGCGTAACTAGTAGCTATTTAGTAAGTAATTACTGAGTGAACTATTGTGTCAACCGACCAAACAACTAACCAATTTAGGTCTTTAACTAACTAACTAACTAACTAACTAACTAACTAACTAACTAACTAACTAACTAACAAACTAGTCTGTCAAATTAGTTCCAATAAAGTGACAACACAACAGCTACTAGCCAAATAAACCAACAAAGTAATCAAGTATTTCAAGCGTCCAACCAACTAACTAACTAACTAACTAACTAACTAACTAACGAACTAACTAACTAACTAACTAACTAACCTATCAAATATCTCCCAGTTAAGTAACAACAAACTACCTAACCTGTCTACCAGCCAACCAACCAACCAACCAATAAGGTGACCAATGACTGACCTAATTGATTTGTCTTTTAATGAACTAACTAACTAACTAACTAACTAACTAACTAACTAACTAACTAGGTATAATGGCACAAGCTAGCTCACTAATTAACAAGGACCCGGTCAAGGTAAGTGGAATGACGAAGCCCGGTTGTGCAAGGACGCCCATTTCACGGCTCGGAGCCCAAGCGTCCCCAGCAAGTTATGCGCTCGGCGTTATGAACGTCGGACGGATGAGCGCTTTTGCATTTTGCCGTGTCTAGCGGGTCTCGAACACATGGCCCTTTGGTCCTCGAGCCGATCCCCCGCAGCCGCCGAGCTGCTGCCAGCCCGACTTATGCAAATGGAGCCCGATGAGCGCGCATAAGGCCGGCTGCTGTTGTCTTATTAAAGAGGGACGTTATGCACGCTGGGCTATTTTTAAACGCCCCACAAACCACGACAACACGGAAAAAGAGACAAGTTCGGTCTGAATGCGGAAGCCTTTGATTTGATACACAGCACAGCCTGAAAATGACTTTGTTCATGAGTGTCGAGGTGAGAGAGTGTGAAATGTACAAGGGTCGGTGAACTCACCTCCTCCACCAGCGCCAGCATGCGACGGGTGCTCTCCAGAGACTGGAACACAACAACAACACCGTAGCGTTAGCAAAAAATACACATCTCATGCCGTTAGTTTTACCATGATTGTTCAGCCATTTTAATTCACCAACTTCTTCTTCTATGCATCCATTCATGCCATCTTTTGTGAAATCTATCAAGGTTATCCAGGATCTATCTCTCCATTCATCTTATTATCCATCCAGGCATCCAACATCTCTATTAGTTCCATGAATGCATCAATCATCCATTCATTTTTCTATCCTTCGGTCGTCCAAACTTGCTAATCTAATTTTACATCATCCGTTAGTCACCAAGTATCAATTCATTCATCCCTTCAACTTTTTCCCATCCGTTTACTATCCACACTGAATATCCTTGATCCATCCATCAGTTATCATCCAGCCATCCATCATCTATCCACCCATCCATTTTTTGTTGCGTCCATCCTTGCATCCATCCATCCATTTTAAATCCATCAATCCATTCATTCATTTGATCTATCGGTCTGTTTTTACACCCCGTCATCCATCCATTTGTCCATCCATCCATCCATCCATCCATCAATTTTAAACCCCTTTAGCAATCCATTATCCGTCCATCATTCCATTCACACATCCATCATCCATCGATCCATCCATCCATTAACCCATGATTCATCCATCTATCATTATACATCCATTTGTCCATCCATCCATCCATCCATCCATCCATCCATCCAGCCATCAATTTTAAACCCCTTTAGCCATCCATCATCCGTCCATCATTCCATTCACACATCCATCCATTCATCCATCCATCCAGCCATCAATTTTAAACCCCTTTAGCCATCCATCATCCGTCCATCATTCCATTCACACATCCATCATCCATCCATTCATCCATCAATCCATTATCCATTAACCCATGATTCATCCATCTATCATTATCCATCCATTTGTCCATCATCCATCCATCCATCCATCAATTTTATACCCCTTTAGCCATCCATCATCCGTCCATCATTCCATTCACACATCCATCCATTCATCCATCCATCCACCAATCCATCCATTCAGCCATGATTCATCCATCTATCATTATACATCCATCAATCTATCCATCATTCATCCACCCATTCATCCTTCCAGCCATCATCTATCCATCCATAATTCCATTCACACATCCATCCATCATTCCAGTCACCCATGATTTATCCGTCCATCATTATAGATCCATCAATCTCTCATTATTCATCCACCCATTTGTCCCTCCATCCATCATCTATCCATCCATCATTTATCCATACATGCACACATCATCCATCCGTCCATCCATTATGCTTCCATCAGTCCATCCACCATCAATCCATCCATCCATCCACCTATCTTCTCTCCATCCATCCAATTTAAGCCCATCCAGCCATCATCCATTTGTCTATCCATCCATCCATCCAACCAACTTTTAGATTCATCCAGTATTTCTGTTCATCCTCTCATCTTTGTCACAATCCATTCAAAACTCATCTATCACACCACCCAGTCAACATCCATCTTATCAGTTGATTTATTCCATCCATCACCCACTCTTCCATTTTATCCTCTCCTCATCCATCTGTTCAAGCATTTATCATTGCATTTTGCATCCGTCCACAAATCAAGACATCCTTTCTACACTCTCTCTCCTCCTCTGCACCTTTTTATGACTTCATCCATCCAAGAACCCTCTCTAAAATCCCTCTCTGGTTCTGTATGATGCGCCGATGAATATTTAATGACCTCATTTGAGCTGCTCTCTTATTCTCAGCTCCTCTTTGCTCGTTAAGATGCCCGAGTCATCCCGGTGTTTGCGTTTTTACCTCGTCTGCGATTTGGTCGGCGCGGGTCTGCAGGTCGGCCAGCTCGTTGCGCATGTCCGCTTCGTCCGCCATGGTGGATGTCCAACCTTGAAGTCAACGGCGACGTAACTGCAAAAAGACACGATGGGTCAGAAGATGCATCTGTAAAGCTGATGTTTGCGATGCACTTTGAAATTGAAAAAAAATATGAAATGTTTTGGACTTTTTGTGACGAAGCTTGCGTTTTCTCCGCATGTTGTTACGTTTGAGTCCAGCCACGGTTTAAGTATGAAGGAGGTAACACGTTGAGTGGTGTGCCATGATGTATCTCCAGCGTCCATGAGTCTCCTCCTCCTTAATAATTCAACGCCCGCTTTTTTGCGCTCTAAAATATTGATGTCCACATTTTACATTTCCATCATGAAAATAAGGAAAGAGAGATCCAATATAACCACATACGTTGATCTGGTAGGCCTCATCAAGTGACTGGCAAGTATCTCCACTTCCTGGGATGATATCCGCCCACCCACGTCTTATTGATTTTGTGATTCTCTTACTGCAGAGGGACAACTTTGGGCTGTCAGAGGCTTCGTTTTCCAATGTCCTCCGACAACGACTCCTCATCTCCTTCTGACATTTTAAAATTGGAAAAAAAAAGTCGGCGTACCTCAAAAGGATAACTTGACGGGCAGTTGTTTTTTTTGCTCTGTATTTATAATTTATACAGAGCAGGAATACATTTTATGACGGTCTACTGCTTACGTCATTGGCCCTTGGGATGATTAATATGACTAATACATAGCAACAAATCACAAAACAGAAACAAAATTTCTTGAAACTTAAAATAATTCCTTCTATCTTGCGCCCTTGCATTCTCATTTTTATTTGTTATCGGATACATAAAACAAACCATTGCACACCAGTGTTTTGTTTTGTTATTTTAATCATTTTCAGCTAAATTTCTCCGAACCAGCAGCAATATTATTTGCATCCGTGGTCCTGTTGGAACTATTTAGAAATAAATAGATAACAAAAATAAATAATTACCATTGGTATAAATATTTGTGCGAGGTTTAAAGATTATCGCAAAACTCTGTTCCTATAAAAAAAAAAAAAGAAAAAAAAAGTATCGTTAAAACCATTTCAAAATTCCACAAGGCAGTTTTGGGTGAAACCATTCTGATATGGGGAGAAAAAAAAATAGATTTGGGAAATAGAGTACCCTGTTGAATATGAAACTATTTCGTGTGAAATTACGGCATAATTAACTGAAATATGATTTTGTATGGATGTTAAATAAAATGCTTCCCCCACTTTCCCACCACACACTCGAGAAACACTGTTATTATTATTATTATTATTATTATTATTATTATTATTATTATTATTATTATTATTATTATTATTGTTATTATTATTATTATTATTATTATTATTATTATTATTATTATTATTATTATTATTATTATACATAAATTGATATTGGCCATTCGAAAGAAATGTGTTGAGGCGTTTTCAATTATCAGTTATACCTCAAGCACGCCCACGTTTCGTTCAAAACCGAAGGTGAAAGAAAAGTGGACGATGATATTCAGAATAAAAAGAGAGCAAGAATGGATTAAATTCAAAAGTATAATGTTACAAAGAGTTAAATCTTGCCACTTTTTCCTCGGTGACGATATCTAGCAAACTACAGCATGCTGGCAGAATATGCCAAGAACAATCGTACTTTTTTTTTTCACGTCAACTATTTTGGAGCGGCGTAAACGAAATGACACAGAACTGATTCATCTTGTTCCTGGTTGACCATCTTTGATCACTGACCTGTGTGACGTATTACAAGCGCGTTTAGAATTTACTGTTGAGTAAAAAAATCAGTTCGACACCACAGTAAACGTTGGCAGTTTTTCAAACAAGGTTTGCACAAAACGCTTCTAAATTCTGTAAACATTGCTAATTTGTTTTGACGATTGCAGCCTGTGCTCTGCAGTAATTAAATTGTGCTCGTGCAATTTCGCTCGGCGTGCAAGTGAAGAGTGTGCAGTTTCATTGTTCGGCCACGGCGTGGCAGTAGTGATTCCAAATTAAATACCCTGCCTGATACGGCTTGTAGACTAGACGTATAACGGGAAACGACATAGACAGGCTAATGGAAATTAGAAAAAAAAAAATATATACTTTCTTGACTCTTATTTGAAACATGCTGCAGGGCTTCCAGTAGATCTCAGTGCTGCCTCCCCGCCCAATCAGCTGCTTTGACGGACAGCGACTGCCAGGCTCAGGAGGATTAAAGTCAGAGCGAGGAAAAGAGGATTTACTGTGGCACTACACTCTCTCTTCCAACGCCGTTTCCTCCCTTTGTCTTCCGTAGACACGCGGCGGAAGCGGAAGATCTCACGTTTGAGCGCGATTTCACTTTGGCACGATTCTGCCATGCTTTTCAAACTGATTAGTTGTGATGCACTTCCTGCGCCCCAGGGTTGAAAGTTTCTTTATTTTAACGTCTTTTTTTTAAATGTCTTTATTGTTGCATACATTTAATTTGAATTTTTTCATCATGTGTTATTTTTTCAATGTTTATGCCTTTGCTAGATTTGAATGATGTTTTTTTTCATTATAAAGTTATTTTAGATTTAAGTGCTTCAGTTATTGCTTTATTATTTATTTTGTCGGGTTTAAAGGTGTCAAAATCGATTATTGGACAACTAATCCATTATTCGATTTTGGGTAATCGTTTAAGAGCCTATTTTTTACTTCAAAACGTTGTTTTGATTATGTTATGTGTTTAATCAAATTAGTATATTTGATTTTACTTTGGGGAAAACGATGACTGAGCCAGTGATAAGTCACTCTTGTGTAAAATGACTTTATTGTTGTTTAGTTATTTTTTTAAATCACTAAACAATACAGAATAACAACAATATTTGATGACTGAACTTAATATGAGCAAAAACTAGTTTTGTAATACATCTTAATGCAAAAAATAAAACTCTCTAATTATTCAATTAATCAGTGGAATAATCAGCAAAATAATCGATTCCAAAAATATTCAACAGTGACAGTCCTTATCCCCTTTTTTATTTGGATTTCATGTTTTATTCTTTTTCTTGAATTCAGTCACATAATTTATCCATTTATTCTAATGAATTTTGTGATGAAAAACTTGTGCATCATGCTTAATTTTTAGAAACAATTTAAAACATGTCAATTTTTTAAATTGGATTTTAATCTGTTAATGTTCAAAATGAACTCCAAATGAATGTTTACCTTCAAACATATTTCATTTAGATGTTTTTGTAAACATGTGAAGCGCCGTATCGATTGTTATCCCTGCCGGGATAAGAGAAAAAAAAATCTGTAGTGACACAAACAACAAATAAATAGAACACACACACACGCACACACACACACACACACACACACACGCTGCATGCTGACCTATAAACAGGAAGCACACACGTAGACCAGGATGTAAGCAGGCCAGAGAGCATCATGACAGCCTGGAGCCAGAAAAAAAAAAAATAAAAAAAAAAAACACCATCCACATTCTGACTCCTTCTACTTGGCCACTTTATGGCTTAGTGTTCATATGTTCACACACACACACGTTTGCACAAAGTATATACACAAGATACAATCAGGGCGCTAATATAAATAGTGAGCCAAAATATTGCATTATATTCCTCTGAATTAATTTCTACTGTAGTTTCACACTTGTCTAAAAAGTGGCACAAAAAGCCCATTTAGGGAAAGAGCTCAAAAATTTTCTTAAAAAAAAAAAAAAAAAGTCCAAACTAGTCTAAACATTGCATTTTGATTAATATTGGTTCCACCTTTTTTAATCCATCTCTGGGGGCGGCCATTTTGTTTGCTGTCGCCTGAACATACCGTCGCAGTTGCTCGGGAAAGGTTAGCGTCCAATCACTGCTCAGATGTTTTCTGAATTTGGTCATGTGACATTTGCAAGCTGAGCCGTTATTGGTCAATGCATGAGGTGAGCAACATTGATTTCATTTTTAGTCAAACAGCAAACAAAATGGCCACCCTCAGAGAATAAATCAAAACAAAGGGATTTTGCTGCTTAAATCCATATTCCATAAACATAATATTAATCAAATAACCTTGTTCAGTTGTTTTTCTGCATTAATTTCCCTTTTCCCTCAAACTTTTCCCAGCCCAGTAAACATGATCTTTGACGTCTATAGACATCAACGCTAGTAAAATAGAAATAACGATGAAATCATGGACGTTTGTGAGGAGAACCTTCATTTTGCGTGATATATTTTCACATTTCCTGATTAGTCCAAAACATTCATGCTTCTGAACAATTTTGAGTCATTAACTGCCTTAAGCGAGCCGAGGAATCAAACCCAGAACTTGGAAACTGTGAAGCAGTCTTGCTCCAGCCCTAAAATGGCCGAAGTTTCAAAATGGCGCCAGCGCATTAAGGCGAGCCTGCAGAGAAGCAAGAAGGAGTCGCCCGCAGAGAGAAATCTGCTGTCACAGTGGCATGCCTAAAAATATGACTATTTTGGGCTATTTCTGTCAAAAAAAACGTCAGCGCAGCATACACACACTTTGTCTTTTTTTTTTTTTGTTTTTTTTTGACAGCTGAAAGGAAGATGATAGCGCAGATTGAATAAGTTATGTTTCTTCCTACGTTACGTAATGGAAACAACGGCGGGCTGGGACGGATAGATTGGGAAGAGGTATGATTTATGCAAGGGGTGGACATACTTTTTGCTATTTTTTTTCTATATTTATATATTATACCTATTTTTTTTTTTTTTTTTTTTTACAATAGGAACTAACTACTTAATTGTAGCAAATAAAGTCCACACTCTCTCTCTCTCTGTGTACAGTATATATATATATATATATATATATATATATATATATATATATATATATATATATATATATATATATATATATATATATATATATATATATACATACATACCTGTACTGTGTATATATTATGTCTTTGGTATCAAATGAGTATTTGAGGTAACTATATCATATTTCACATTCAAGTTATATTTTTAAGCACATTTGTTCACTTGCCGTCTAAGGAAAATAACGGTTCAGTTTACGAATGTCACATGACCAACAGGTGAGTCATGATTGGTCGTTAACTGAGCCTTGAGCACAAGTTCAGCTTTTAAGACGACAGCAAGTAGAAAATGTTTTTAAAGATATTGTGCATGATAATTCACTCATTTATCTAATTATATATAAATGTAAACTACTTACTGCTAAAATGGCGAAATAAAACAACTATAGCTTGAATGCTATGAATATTGCATGTGTCTTCAAACTTCAGTATTCAATGTCTTTGTCAAAATATTTTCGACAGAAGAAACGAATCAAACTTTTCAATAAATGTTGGGTTTATTTCTTCCATTAAAATCGATCAAAACGGCGACCGTCCAGATTGATTGAAGAAGATATTTTCTTTTTTTGTCCATAACGCTCGGCCCTATGTTTTGGAACTGATTGCAAATGTTGCAAGATGTTCTGTGTGAAATGTGGTGAAAGGACAACGTGGGATGGAGAAAGAAGGCGGCAGATTCAAAGCGATCGTCACGGGAGGCCGGCCGGTCGGCCCGCCTGTTTGCCTGCGGGGGATAATCATGGCAAAGCCCCACTGTCCCATTCACTGAGGATAAAACCCACTGGATTAATACACACACACACATACACACTTACATAAGTCACAAAGCACTTTCTCATCTTCCATACGCGTCTTCCCTTTTTTTTCCCACTTTGGCTCGCAGTCTTTCTATATTTAGGACACTCATTTATGGACATACTTGGATTTTTTTTTTTTAAAAGCCTCGACAATATTTTAATTAAATGCGATGTTGCAGAAGGATAGAAGTAACTGGTTTTCGTTTGTGGGAGACTCGGTGGAGCAGTGGTTAGCACGTACGCCTCACAGTTCAGGGACCGGAGTTCAAATCCACTGCCATTCTTGTGGGGAGTTTGCATGTTCTCCCCGGGCCTGCGTGTGTTTTTTTCGGGCATTACGGCTTCCTTTCATATTCCAAACACATGCATAGCAGGTGGGTTGGACACACAAAAATGTCCTTAGACGTGATTGGGTGCATGCATGGTTGTTTGTGTGCATTGTGATTGATTCTGAGCATTTGGACAAGTTCATGTTTTAAATTATGAATCCATTATCAATTAGGTATTAAATTGCATCTCTATCAGATTGAATTTAGTGTGTTAATAAAGAGTTTTTAGGAAGAAAATTGCACTTTAATCTGATAATCTCCATTTCATACACCCACTGAAGGGGACTCAATATAGCTCCTGAACACAGGCACATAAATGGACACCTATCAATATGCTATACAGTCATTTAAGACAATATACAAAAAAATGTACTCCCAATAGAAAGCAATTAGAATTATGAAAGCGGAAAATAAAGGGGGACTTAAAAAAAAAAACAAAAAACAAAACCCCACGTTCTGATAAGGAGCTCGACTGGAACGCCATTTTATTCCTGTCCACGCACACACACGTGCGCGAGCGCATACACACACACACACACATCTGCTTAAGAAGACGGCTCTCTCATCAATTCCACTTTGCTGACGCTATAGAAATTCATACAGTGGATATAAAAAGTCTACACACCCCTGGACAGCACATTTCACATCTAAAGGGAATATATTTGCTTCCAGTCTAAGGCAGAGTCCAATCAAAAAGTAAAATATCCTTGAAAGAAAGTCAAATATTCAGAGTAAACCCCAATGCGAATTTTGTCATGAGCTTCTTCATACATTAAATATGAGATGAACATTAAAAAAAATGAAAACTTTGCCAGTTTCACTATGTGAAACTCGATCGAGAAAGAAAAAAACATCTTTCAAAGTGGAGAGGTCAAGCAAATGTGGTTGCCCAAGTGTGCACACCCTCTTAGAACTCGGAATGTCAAGTCAAATGTATTTATGCAACCGAAACTCACATTTCATCAAACAGAAGTCAGCAAACACCTTCAAGCATTTGAAACATAACATATAAATGACAAATAAAGTTAGGGTGTGCTAGTAGGCTTTTGATGACATAGCAGGCTGCACAACGTTAACCCTTGTGCAGTATTTTCAGCATCATTTTCTTCCGCATCATTCTCACAGTATTTTTCAACTTCTCAACTGAAAGTCAAATTTTGTGACCAGTTACCAGTATGCACGGGATGAGAGGCAACAAATGTTTACCAACAACAACATTGCATGATAACCAAGCATGACTTTCAAGAAATTGGCTAATTGAACACATTTTAACAGCATTCTGCTAGACCAGGATTTAATGTGAGCTTGATCCAACTGCATGCTTCAAGCTAATGTTGTTATTTAAGCTTGCCACAACACACAGCCTAGCAAATCCACAATAGCAACCTAGCATAATGTTATATACGTTATCTCTCTATCTGTAGAACTCGTCACCCTCAGCTCTCTCCATAGCATCGTCAGACTCTGTCTCAATATCTGCTGATCTGTTTGCTGATCATCTTTATGGCGCAGAAATAGCACTCACTGTCTGTTTTTTCCTCTTCAATTTGAACTATAATCAAATGCATTGGGGTATAAAGCATGTCACCAAGCAAGGCTTTTGCTTGGGATGTTTAGTCTCTAAAATCAGTCCACAAGTGCCGCTGTGGTTTAGGTGGGGTTAATAAGAGGATATTTGGAGACAGTTGATGTCCTTTTTAACGTTTGAACGTGTTTGACAATTTGTAAAGGTGTGCACACTCGTGCAATCAAAAGTTACATATTTACCTCACCTTTTCGATTGAGTTAAATGTAAGAATAATGTTTTTTTTTTTTTTAAATCTAACTCATCTTGTGATATGTTTGAGATTTACGGTGTGACTATGGGAAATTCTAAGCAATTTTACGAGTTGGGGGTGTTTACTATTCGCAATGTTTGCTCCCTAATCCGCAAGAGAAACTCGGAGCTGTCCTCGGTACTGAAACGTTCCACACGGAAGCCACTACAAATCGACCAAAGAAAAAAAAAACCTAAACGCAAAAACTAACATATAAACATCATAATTATTAAATCCAACACATCTATCTAACACAATCTAACACACCAATTGTTCCCGAAGCGAAATCAAAGTTGTCTTATTTTAAGCGTAGAAGGGAATCGCCACCGAGAGCAACAACGAGAAACGGTAGATTGGAGAAATATGTATTTTTTTTTTAAGGCAAAGAAGCAGAGACCAACCTGAGCGGTTCCTCCTCGCGTCTTTCTTTCAACGTGCTACGATACTGCTCACAGTAGTCTGCGCGCACGCAAGACTACACGAACGCGCGCGCGCCGCCGTCGAATTAAAGCGGATGCTTTCCTTACAAAATAAGAGAGACACTTATTATCACGCACTACATTTAAGTCCTCCTACGTTGTATTGATACTTTTATGAAATTTGATTGCGTTCAATTACATATTAAAAAAGCGCTTACAGATTAAGTATGACGAAACACCACGTTTTCAGCATTCCATGCTGTTTTTGTCTAAAGACCTATTTGCTGTTTATTATCACACTATCGAATAATTCAATAATCTAAGACACCCTTGGTGTCCCATTTGATATCTATCTTCTTCATACTGAAAAGCCTTTTATTTTTGTTTTTAAAATACAAAATCATATTTTGACGGTACACTCACTCAGCTTCCTGTCGGTGAACGCAAGCCTCGGTGACAAAATGGCCGCGCCCTCTGACGTCAGAAATCACGGTTTAAAAAGGAAATATATAACGCAAAGCAAACATCGTGACAGCAGCTAAAAGTAGATATCATTAGCAGTACTTATATTTTTACGTTCACCATTTCATAATGTAAAAAAAAGATAGTGACATAAAATGACTATTATAAACCCGAAGTTGAAACTAATATTGCACTAGTAACACAACTACGTAGAAATGTTGTATTTTTTTAAATACATTTTATTAAATATCAAATTTATGAACGAAACAGGTTGTGAAATAAATAACAGTTGTGAGCGAGGGAACGAAGGAAGATGGAAGTAAATTATGAATGAAAATATAGGCCTAGTGAGGGAAAAGAATGCATAAAGGTCACGAGAAAGGAAAGTGAGAAGGTGGAAAGCAGTTTTAAGAAAAGGAATTATGAAAATACATTATCGGACCAAAAATGCAACAAATGTAAATGCAATGTGCATTGTGCATGCGCACTTGAACATTTCACGCAGCAGGACTAAGTCACGTGGCCCACTGAGGCCATGTTGGGGGGGGGGGGGGGGGGGGGGGGGGGCTGTCAATCACATTCCCACCGCCTGTCACTTTGCGGCCGTTTGTCACATCACTTCGCACATCCGACTGCTCATCTCCTCCTCATCTTCGCCCGCTCCTTTTCGGGGACAAACGCAACACAATTTCTGCACGGAACATTTCATTCCGCACCAAAGAAATGCCATCAGAATTTTTAAATGCGGCGAAAAAAAAACAACAGAGTCCCAAATGTTCATTTTTGTCATGACGTGACATTTCACAGCATGTTATCTCCAGCAGGCTGAGCAGCATCGCCCCCGCCCAGCCAGCCTGCATGACCCACAGGCAGGAAATTACTTGCTCCTTGCACGATGTATTCACACACACACACACGCACACACACGCACGCACACACACACACACACACACACACACACACACACACACACACACACACACACACACACACACACACACACACACACACACACAGCCTCCTGTCATAGGCATTGACTCACACACTCAAGAAACTTGCACCGCAGGCAAACGTGTAATATAGACTGAACGTCAATTATATAATACACTGAGAGGTGGAAATTTTAGTCAGTCTGAAAAACTTTAATGGTGGAATGCAAGTGCACAACAGGGATATGTGTGTGTGTGTGTGTGTGGGGGGGGGTGACAGGGCGCCACCAAAACAATCTGCAGCTACAGGATAATAGATAGGTCTTAAAAATGTTCAGAAAAATAGATTCGTGATTTCAGGTGTTTTTGAGAGGTTCAGGTTCATACAGGTTCTTTTTTTTTTTTTTTGAGATTATATTTCCTATAATATATATTTTTCCGCAAATATATTTCCTATTTTCATGTTTTTCCGCAAATTAATTTGTGATTGTCCGGTGGTTTTAGGATCCGCAAATATATTTGCAATTTACATGAGATTCACAAAAATATGTTCATGACTTCCGCATCCACAAATATATTTAAAATTGTCACATTTTTGATTTTCACACATCAAAAGACCCGCTTGTCTACTGAAAATGGCTTTTCAGGATACCAAGCACAAGAAAAACAGTGAAAGTTCAGTCAATGTTTACTGGCAAAAGAGACACAGACTTGCATTAAATTTGCCTCCAGACACACATTGGCGAATCTGCTGTAAAAATATTTCTGCCGAGAAACAAAAAGGAGGTTAAAGTGCTTATTTACTCCATGTCTTTGAGTTTAAAAAAGAAAAAAAAAAGTCATGTCCGTAGAATAGCGGCTCCAGAGTTGATCAGCCTTGAAGATTAAATGTCCGAAGGCAGTGGCTGGAGCAACAGTACGCCACAAAACTTACCATGCTCCTATGGAGAGGCACAAGGAAGCAAAAAAGACATACGGTGGCATGACACAACATAGAAATATAAGAAGTAATTCATACACAGAAAAATAATAATACATTCAAAGATAATAAAATATAAAATAAGAAAAGAGATAAAAAGAACATGCTTTTTTTTCAAAATTTGTATAATTTTTAACAATGTAAAAAATAAGGGATTATTATTATTAGCATTTACAACTACAAAAAATTAAAAAAAAGTTTTAATTAGATGAAATTCATATGCCTGCAGTTCATTTTTATGACATCAAAATCTATAGGCTGACATAAAATAAATGTTACATACTTATATAAAGTTTATTTCGAGTGATGTGAGAAAAAAAAAAATGCAGTCCAACCTGCGGTGCACTTCCGCCAGGACGGTGTGTCGCAGTGGGAAAAGTTTTGGATAGATGACAGTGAACATGGCTTGAGCGCAGCGATGGCAGTGACCCAGCGGAAACTGCAGCAGATCCAGGAGACTCTTTGGCAACGCGATGGGAGGCGGGACGTTCGCATCTACAAATTTCACCCGGCACAATTTGCAATCATTGCTGAATATACCACAAGCGTGATTACAATTCCGAGAGCAAAAAAAAAAAAAAAGCAGAACGGTCATCCATCCGTCACCTGTGGGCTGGCTGCGCCGTTGGTGGAAGAGGCGGTGCAGAGTTCTCATGGCCAGCTCCTCCAAGGGAATCACGGCATCCGATTCCGAGGCCACCGCTTTGACTTCGGCCGGCAGGCCGCGCAGGGCCTCGGTCAACGTCTCCGCCCGGCCTTCCTGGTCCGTGACGTCCCCCTGTGAGGACACGCCGCACCTGGGCCACACAAACACGCGAGCGTCACACAAGTTTTCTCCTTCCACTTGCCGAGTCTTCTCGCGCTCAGGGGTGGATTTTTCCAAAACTGGAATCCAGAACAAGACTGATCCACCGTGTTTCTGATGTCGTTTTTCAAGCCACGCCCCTTGGTTTAAAAAAAAAAAAGAAAAAAAAGAAAGCAAAGGTTGCAGGATTCCGATGTGCAGCTTAGAATTTTGACACTCAGAATTCTTATTTGAAGGTCAGACGCTTTATTTCAAAGTCAATCTTCACTTTAAAGTCAGAATTTTGTCCTAAAAGTAAGAATTCAGATTTTAGCTAGTGAGAATTCTGAGAATTAAATCGAACTTCTGACTTTGACAATTCTGAGAATAAAGTCAGAATTCCTTTACCGCAGTGCTTCTCAATTATACTTTACCAAGCTCCCCCAAGCAAAGAGAAAACTTTTCGCGGCCCCCCCACTCTACGGGCTGACTATAAGTCAGATTCTCTAAAAATTGTATAAGTACACCTAAACCTGTATCCTTTTCAACATTAACAAAAGAAAAAAAGCAATATAAATCATTTTTTAACAACTGTTTTTTACAGCGTTTATTTGGGTTACAGCTTAGTCTAAAACAGAAAAAAAAACTCTAGTTCATTAAAGTGCCTGACACAAAACAAAAAAAAACAAAGTTCTTATTTTATTGCAATTATACAGCACATGACAAAAACCAAGCCTTTTCCAAGGGGTCCCCCTGGCATTATTTCGTGCCCCCCCTCAGGGGTGCCCACCCCACTATTTAAGAAGCACTGCTTTAAAGTGAGCGTTCCAACTTTAATGTCTGTGATTGACGAGAATAACATCATAATTCTGTCTTTAAAGTGAATTCTGACAGATTTGAATAATAAACAGAAAAAAACAGATTTGAAGGTATTCGCCAACTTTTGACCCGTACCGTATAATAAAGAGAATAAGTTACCCGCTGCATCCGATGACCTTATTGTACAAGTTTGACGGCAGGCCTTTCAGGTCCAAATTGTTGTCCACAAACACAAACTCCAGCTCGTGTGATCCTCCCAAATCTAAAAAAAAATAAATAAATCAATATAGATAGTCGCTGCAAAAGAAGCAAGTAAGGCGGTGGCGGCGACCCAGCGGCAGGAAGGTGAGTCGGTTGGCGGCCATGGAGAGCTGGGTGAGGCGAGCCAGGCGGCAGAGGTGGCGCGGCACGCGGCTCAGAAGGTTGTGGTCGGCGCTCAAATACCGCAGCGACGAGCAGCGGTGCAGACACTCGGGAAGTGATGTCAGCTGGTTCATGGACACGTCCAAAGTCTCCAGGAACTGGAGGTCCCCCAGTTCTTTGTTGCACACCCACACAATACACATTTGTTTTTGAACGACTCGCAAGTTCACACAAGCCGCATAAACTTAAAATGATCTGATCCCACAATTCATTTTTGTTTTATTGCCTACTTTATTATTTGCTCGGTTGTGGAATGTGGTCTGCTGGGGGAGCTGAACACATTTCTATGCATATGACAATAAAACTCTTGAGTGAAAGCCATGTAAAGCATTTTTGTGTGTGTGTGTGTGTGTGTGTGTGTGTAATCTATTACTTATAATGATCAGTGGATCATTAGGATTATTTTTCCGGCTGCGTGGAATTTTAGCCTGAACTATTGACTCATTCAATCCCAAAGACATATTTTTACGTTTAATACATTCAATCATGTACTTATTAATATATCAAAATATTTTTTAAAAGTGTTTGGCTAAAGGAGTGTCTTAAGTGGTTAATGTTAAATAAATGAATTACTTAAGCAATTGATTACTTATGTAATTAGGTCCTAAAACAATTGATAACTTTATTTTTTGTTACATGAAGTAATCTTACGCTAAAGTAATCGATTAGTTTAGGTACTCATCCATTTCTCTAAGGTTAGTAATTGATCAATTTTACAGAAGTACTGGGATACTAAAAGTAATCACTTACTGTATGTTTTGAAGCACCTGTGCCTAGTCAAAATAAGATTTGTGCACGTGTAAAACGTATCATAAGAAAAACTTGACTCGCACTGAAAGTAACATCTAAAATAAGCCATTGACTGTACAATACCAAACGATTTTTCGGGCTTCTTTTACTTTTGAGAGCGAATAACACACACGTAAGGTGGAAAATGGAACACTGCCTCCCTCTAGCGGCGCATTAGGCTATTGCAGTTGAAAAGCGATCCAGCAAATGAATTTAGTTTAAATGAAATTCTATGACTACAAGATTTCGATAGGTCATCGAAAAAAGTAGAGCGTCTTACCTGGCGGCAGGCTTATGAGCTGGTTGTTGGAGAGTCGGAGCTGTCTTAGAGAACTCAGCCGTCCCACCTCCGGGCAGAGCAGCTGCAGGGCGTTACTGCTAAGGTCCAGTGATTGCAGCCGGGCCAAGTTTCCGATAGCTGAATACAGCATCATCTCAATTTAGTCCCATTTCGGAAATGTGGAAAATAATTTCCTTGACTGAAGCTCTTATTGGGCCCATGCAATGCAGAAGCACTCACCTTCAGGAATGATCACAATGTTATTAGAGTGCAAATACCTACAAAGGTGAACACAAAACAGTTTTAATCAATAAACAGTTTTTATCTGGAGGCATTTAGAGGCAATCAGAAACCTTCTAAAAGGTGCAGTAAATTACAGATTGGCTGAAAGGTTCAAACAGTGCAGTGGAACACATTTTAAAAATAATAATAATACTCACAACTCTATGAGATTTGGTAGCTTCTGTGCAAGATTGTCAGGCTGAAAAAAAGATTAAAAAGCAGTATGACAACCTGAATATCAAATGATTGTGCACTCACAGTGAAACAAAGCGAATTACCAGCGTGGTGAGCGAGTTTCTCTTCATGTAGAGCCTCTCCAGAAACTGAAGCCCCTCGTCTGTGAGCAGCTCTACAGGAAAATAGTTGAGGTTCCTGTAGTTGAGAAACAGATTCTTGTGGCGCTCTTGCTTGGCCATGAAGATGGTCTTGCGGAGCTCACTGGCCATCTTGGAAGAGGATTCACCTCTTCTCCTCCATACACTTCTACACCATCATTTTCTTTCTGGAGGTAAAAACAAACAATGAGGGAGGAAGTGAAGGTGTTTGTTTTTTGTTAAAATGTCTACATTTTTGTCATTTATGTATTACATGCAAGAGACTGTTGTTGGAAATAAACAACAAACTACATTATGCACAAAAAAGTAGCTTTAAAACAAACGAATGACAGAAATACACTTATTTGTGCCAAAGGATGCACTGTGACACCTTTGTTCTAATTTAAGATCGGTAAAAACCCTGGTGAGTATTAACTTAGGCCAAAAATTGTGGAGAAGAAATAATCAATTATACCACTGATAAAATAGACCTAACAGGTGCAAACAACGAATACATTCTGCGTTTGGCTTCAGACGACAAAATATGTGTACATTTTGAACTGCAATCATACAGTGCGCTATTATACCGATATTTGTACACATACTTTATTCGGCATAATGTTAGCAGTCAAGCTAAATAAGTCTCTGTCACGTATAGCTACAACGCGCGGAAGAAAACAGCAAATTAAATCGCTTACCTGAGGTTTGACGGAGGAACATGTTAGTGATACAGATGCTAAACTCGTAAAAATACTAACTTGGACGTGTGCATTAAAAATAAGAAGCTACTCAGGCTAAGTGCTGTTCACTACGCTGTGAAAGAAAACATGGTGACGTCACTCCTGCTCGCGAGGCTTTCACTTAAATAAAAAATAAAATGTTTTTCCCCCCTAAAATATTTATTTAAATCCAAGTATTGATTATAGTAACAAACAGATAACAATGAAAAAAAAACGCTGATCGGTTTATTTAAAAAACAACGACATATGACGTCACATCCGCCCTCGAACATTACGGCTTAAATATTTTTGGAAACCCATATTTTGTAAACTTAGCAGCGATGCATAGCAATGAGAATAATCTTCATGTGTTTTTTTAAAGGGACACTGTGTAAGATTGAGACCGTTTTTCATTAAAAATGAATAAATTAAATAATTATAAATTTTAAAAACTTGCAAACGAATTTGGTCCTAACAACCAACAGTTTATTTTAAATAAATTCAAGCCCACGAATTTTTCCTATCATTTTTTTTTTAATCTAATTGAAAGGCTGAAAGGTTTTATACGTACAGGTTTTCAACGCACCGCCACCAGTGGACGCTGTGGACTAGTTAACAGTTTACTCAAACAGTTTAATTTGCTGAAGGTTTAATTGTGCGTAAGACAATTCAAAATGCTAATTTTTAATTAGTTATTTCGAACCAATTTCTAGATGACCATTTGTATTTCTGAGATACTTTGTCACAGAGGCTCAAAGAAACAAGCAGTTCTAAGTTGCATACATTTTTATTTATCTTAAATGTCATGTAGAAAAACAAACAAAGAAAACAAGAACCAGAGAAACATTCTCTTTTTCCTTCAGCCAATCAGCTTCCACCCTCTGGCTAATATTTGAAAACATCATATACAAAACAAAAATGGGATAAGAACATCCAAAACAAAACCTCCACTCTACATTTTCATTAAGAGGGCTGGAAGGCTATTGGAAAAACGTACAAAACTATATTGGCCATGGATGCATGAAAAAGACAAAAAAAAAGTGATTTGTTTTTCTTTGAGGCCATCCAGTGGTAAAACAAAATGAAACAGAAAAAAAAAAAAGAATCCTGATCCCTTATATCGGTCTACTGCATTTAAAAGCAAAGAACAAGCCGTACCTAAACATGGCAACAAACAAGTCCCCAAAAAGCCAGAAAGTCAGTATTTTGCCATTTTTGCATCTTTGAACACGCGAGCGTACCAAACCGGATGTGGTTTTTCTCTCTGGCAAAGCCCACTGGTGAAAAAAATACCTCGCCGGGGCAAACACAATATCAGCCCGAAATACACACACACACACACACGTCTCAAACAAGACGTTAAAACTGACTTCAAAAGTGTACAGTCGTGTATGAATGTGCCGCCACATACTCACTAATGTGCGAAAAAGATGCGGAAGAAGAAGATTGAGCTTTGTGGGGTTTTTTTGTTTTTTTTTTGCAACCAGCGACAGAAACATGGGCAGAAAAATGCTGAGCTGTATTGCATTATTTAACAGTTCCAGCAGTAATTACAGTAGCATCTTCCTTTCCCCCCGTTTGTTGATATGTCATGATGCACATCAAGAGTATATGGGCCACATTGAAAAGGAGAAGGAAAAACAAGTTGAATTTACATGAACAAAAGTCATAAATGAGAAAAGTCACAATGAGAAAATGTCACAATATGGTGACGATAATAAAACAAGTCCGAATTTGGTGAAACGATTTGCGAGAAAAACGAATTTTCAGTAATGCTGTAAAGTTGAAGGAAAATAAGACCTTGCAAAAATAGTCAGAAATGACACTAGTAGCGAGGTTACCAAAAAGAAAATCAAAACGTCAGAGCTTGTACATTATAAATAGGCATGATGTGATGAGCGTCAAAAAACAACTGCTCAAGTCATGAAAAATTATCGAAAAATTACAAATTTGTACAGAAGATAAAGCACTGCAGACAGAAATATAAGGAAAAAAGTGGTAATAGTTCAAGAATAACGTAAAAAGTTTACAAGAATAAAGTCTCATTATTAGAAGTCATTGGAATAATATTTCTATAAAGCTACTCCTTAAATTGTAACAGTAAAAAATGATTTTTCTGAAGAATAGCGCTCAAATATGAGAAAGTTTGAGGAAAGTGTCAATATTTTAACTAAATTTGTATTATCTCCAACTATCTACAAATGTATATTTGTGAACTTATATCTGTGTTTTTTAACATATATCTGTGGAAATTTTGACTAATTTCACAATAACCTTTTCTTACTAGTTAACTTTTCTTTTTGGTATTTCGATGATTTCTGTATTATATTACAGGTTATATCTCAGATATTGCAATGGTGTTTTTCTCGACTTTTCTCATAATATTTTGTCAATTTAATCGCTTTAATATGTCAATTTATCTCGCCTCTTACATCAACATTATTGTATCAAACGATTTCTTGTAACTCTTCGATTGTGTCCAAATATTAATTTTAGTGAATGATATGAAATATTTATCTATTTATCCAGTTCTAAGTACACCGTGCCAGTATAACGTCTTCTACACTCATGAACCCGAGTTCCACTTCCTGAACATACAGTAGAAAGGATCGATTATCTGTGCTCATTAAAAAAAAAAAAAAAAATCCCATGTTTCTGTGCTGCTGTTTGGTTTGTGATTTGTAATTGTAAAATTAAAAGTAAAGCTCCTCCACATCTTGATGGGGTTGGGGGGGGGGGGGGGGGGGGGGGGTGTTGGGGGGGGCAGTGAGGTAGATGGATGGTTGAACAAAAAAACAGAAGAAACCTTTTCCCTTCCCCCAAAAGTAGCAAAAAACTGTCAAAAATGTATCAAAACAAATACAAAAAGTCTCCAGCTATTTCTGTACAGTGATTTACATACACAAACAACAACACAATTAAACAACTGGGCTGGCCATTATTTCTCCGATAAATCTTACAAATAAATAATTCAGCCTTTTACTCAGGGAACAGAATCATATTCAGCACTTATAGCGACAATATTTTGCCACCATTTTGTAGTGAAATTTATTGACATTTAATAGTAGCGCGTCAAGACTCGACGTCTTTATTAGCATCAGCTAGCTAGGTAAATCAAGCAATGTCTCGGATACTAGCTTAAAAAAAGTGAAAAATATATTTATGTCAATTTTCGTGATGATTAAGCATTCACCACCATTTTGTAGTGCTTTTTTTGTTGTCTTCTACCCGCTTTCATTTGTTAGCATTAGCAAGCTAATTGGCCAAATTTGGCTCAGGGTGTATTGCTGAATATCAGCCGAAATTAATGTGGTGGTGTTTTTTTTTTTAAATAAAACAAAAAGACTGACAAGATTGTTGATTTTAACTGATGGTCGGCAAAAAAAAAAAAAAAAAAAAAAAGTGATTATAAGGTAGTGTTTTTAACTCACGAAAATTGTTAAAAAGGTAGCTAGCATTACGGCCAGCCTGACAGTAGACAATTAGTGAACCTAATTGCAGGGTGTTGATGAACTATTCACTTTTCTTTGCCTTAAAACTAGAAAAGCGGGGAACATGCTGCAGATGGGTAGTTAAAAAGGAAAGTACAAATACTGTTAATCGGTGGTGAAAATTGAGTGCGGTGAAGAACAAGACCGCTAAATAATAGTAAGAAATAAAGCCTAAAATGGCAGCACGAACCTGAGATTTACTTGGGACTCTTTCCTCCGAAAAAATAATAATAACATATATATTTTTCAGGCGTACTTCTTTGAAACCAGCTCAGTTACACTTAAAGAAAAAGAATAATAATAAACAAACCAAAAAACATGGCAAACTGCAGTGAAAACGCTCATAAATTCAACCTGAAGGTCTCTTATATACTCATAGTCATATTGTATATATTTATATAGATTTATATTACAACCACAAGAGAAAATAAGGAATAGCAGCTTGACTTTTCTTTTTTTCTGTACAAGATGAACTTGGGGACCATATAAAAAGGTAGAAAGTCACACCGAAAAAAAAAATGCTCATGAAAATAAGAAAAACTCAATAACACCACCATGACTTAGTGTTTTGACGTCAACTCGCAATACCTAGTAACTATTTCCTGACCATTTGTGGCTCAGATTTGAATATCAAAACAAATTCTCAAAATGGGGACCTCAAGTTTTTTTTATTTTTATTGTTGTTTTTGTATGTCTTCTAACCATTCAGAATCAGGGCTTTTATTGTTATTATAAAGGCAAAAAAAAAAAAAAAAAAATTTCTATCCCCCCCTCCCAAAACGAACTTGACTCATATGACCATGATTTTTTTTTTTTTTTTTTTAAAGTGTTTTGGTGGATTTGCAGAACAATTCCAGCACTTTTTAATGATTTGTGGCTCAGATTTTGATGGTGAGAAAAAGTGGAGTATCAAAATTGCTTCTTTTCTTAGCGGTTTTTTTTTGTAGGTCCTTGCAGCGTTTTTGTTTTTTTTTTTCTACCTTATGGTACAAATGAATACAATAATGGTAACACAATTATTTTTTTTTGTTGCTCTCCAAAGTGATTTTTTTCCTCTTTTTGTGCCATTATCGTTTTAACCAGTTCAATGGCGGTAACATAAGAGTCTGAAAGTTTTTTTCGCGTCATTTTTTCACACCTATGTCAATCTTGTACCGAGGAGCAAAATTTTAGCCCATTAACGAAAAAAGATTTTCCCACACCATTTTTCGTTGAAGAAAAGAGGACATCACTCAGAAGGATATCAATTTTCTTTTCGCATCATTTTTCCATGTCAGTCTTTCAAACGTTTTCACTCCTTTGTCATTATCGTACCGATGAGCACAAAATGTTCTTCAGTTGTTTACGTACGTAGGATTATGTGCACCATTTTAAGTCATCTTCCTTCGTTCTCGTAAACGCTCTTCAAAACGCGACAAAGACAAGTCATGGTCATGTTATGAATTTTTTTTTTCGGAGTAGTTCAACGTCGATGCGTATTTCACTGTTTGTGGCTCAGGTTTTGATGTCAGTACAAAATGAATCATCAAAATGGAGACCAGCGCTGCCAGCGTATCAAAATGTAGTTTTTCCATGTCGTTTTTTTTTTTCCATATTGTTTGTCACACCTTTTTACGTCATTACGATACTAACCAGCACAAAAGCTGCAACACGGAGGACTTCACTCCGTAAGTGCTTCTTCTCTCATTAGGTATGCATCCATAATGCCTGCCCAAAAATGGACTGAAATCCACTAAGAAAGGTCTCTCGTTTTATTTTAAAAAAAAAAGTAAGAAAGTGTTTATAAAACTAGCAACTCCGTTTATGATGTTTTCTTCGGCAGCAAGGGGGCAGTGTTGTGTCTCGTAGTAGAACAAAAAAAAGGGTGGCGTTACAGCAGAACAGGTTTGACTTCCCTTGAGTCTTTGCTCCGTCCAATCAGCAGGCAGACGACTGAGGGAGGGGCATGGCACGCTGGTTTTTGCGCCCCCCGTTCATGTGGGCGTAGGGCGGCAGCTCGTCCAAGGCGGCTTGCATGCTGGCCACCGAACCGGTCCCGTTGAGCGGCGGGCCTGCTCCCGGCGATGCCGTCGTCGGCGACGTCAAGCCATTTGCCGCTTGGTGCCCGACGGGCTCCTTGTCCGAGCAGGGCCGGGAGGGTGAGCCGGAGGGGAGCGAGGGCCCGGGCGGAGGGTGGGATGAGCCGGGCGAAGGCGGCGTCTGTAGCGCCGTGTCCAAAGGGACGCCGTCCGTGTTTTCGGAGTGTTTTTGGGGCGGCGGCGGGGCCTGAGCATCTGGTGGCTTGTTGTCGGCGCTGTAGAAGAAACTGACCTCACAGAAGGATGGCTCCAGTTCATCCTTCACACTACTGATGATTTCCACAAAAGAAGGACGCATTTTGGGGTTGTACTGCCAACACATGCGCATCAGCTCAAACCTGCGCACAGTCACACACAAACACCTTTACAATTAGGGCCCCGATCGGCCGATTAAGGCCCTTCAAACAATACCAAAAACAATTGGCCAAATGGCCAATACTTGCCGATTATTTGAACTTTTAACTTTATTAGTCACAAGTCAAATAAAAGACAATCAGGTAAGTATGAGTCAGAAAGTGAAAAGCTAAAACGAAACACTTCCGAAGATCGAGAAGAGGAACGAAACAGAAAAGCTAAACAAACGAACACTCGAAGTAAAAAGCCGACGTTTCTACCAACATTTTTTTTTTTCTGAAAGAGGCTCCAAATATTGTCCTCCAAGACTGTTAATAAGGAGGGGAAAAAAATGTAAATACAAGGCTGGTAATGAACTTACAGCATGTCGGGACAGTTCTGCGGTTTCTCCAACAGGCCTCCCTCCATGACAAAGCGTAACACCTGCTCGTTGGACAGGCCCTGGTAGGGCTGTTCTGCCAGCGTGGCAATCTCCCAGAGGACCACCCCAAACGACCTAAATGGAGACACATTTGATCTTGAAGGCTGGCTTGAAGTAGCACTTGGTAATCGACTGTAGTGACTGATGCGCAACTTTGACCTGAAGGACCCGAGCATTTAGAAGAAAACAGGTATTGAGTAGCTGTACACTGCAGTAATTTGCACATTTGACATCAAGACACACAATTAAGAAGAGGTTGGTGTACCCCTGGGGGTACGTGAAGGCACTTCAAGGGGGTATTTCAGATTTTGGGGTTCCTGTAGGTATCATCAATAATAATGCCATAACAGGAGCAGTACATTTTTCTTTTCAAATGAAGAGCAAATTAATTGGAACATAGAGCAATTTGTTGCTGAGTTGTGTGATCTTTGCATAATGTTTCATGAAACAGCAACGTTTTACCATCAAGACTTCAAAGTTTTCGCATAGCATAACAGTTTTGAAGAGCTGTCCCACGGACTCATGCAAAGTACACTCACCAAACGTCGGAGTTCGTGGTGAAGACGCCGTCCTTCAGAGACTCGGGAGACATCCACCGAACAGGAAGCAAGCCCTTCCCACCTTTGCGGTAGTAGTCCGTCTCGTAGATGTCTCGGGTCATGCCGAAGTCTGCACACACAAAGACATAACGCTTTGACTAATTCTGTTCTAAACCAGTAAAAGTCTGGAGTTTTTGTAAATCAAACTTCGGGTTGCAATGTGATGCTGCTGCAACTTTTGATGGGCTGCTCCCTCTCACCCCGACAACGAGAAGATGGAAATTCCTCCAAAAAAAACGTCCCATTTCCCTCACCTCCTATTTTGACGGTAAAGTCTTCAGCCACCATGCAGTTGCGCGCCGCCAGGTCTCGGTGCACAAATTTGCTGGCGTTGAGGTACGCCATGCCATCCGCGATCTGGCCGGCCATTTGGAGCATTTTCTTCAGGGGCGGCAGGGACAGACTGGACCACTGTTGCTGCAGAAAATGCGCAAAAGACGACATCAATGGAGTGTCTAAAAGAGTTCGTTGGAGTCTCTCACACGCATCAAAACTAACAGTTAGGGCTGTCTCTATGGAATCTTTTAAAAAAGGATTCTCCTACTGATTGCTCCATAAAATAACAGAGTACCGTATTTTCCGCACTATAAGGCGCACCCTCAATTAATGACATGTTTTAAAACTTTTTCCATATATAAGGTGCACCGGATTATAAGGTGCACCCTCAATTTATGACATATTTTAAAACTTTTACAATCACAATATAGTAATATTCAAAGTAATACCAATAATAACTCAAATAATATAATAATATATAATAAACTCTCAATAGCATAATAAGTCGATGTCAATAAGAGCAACCTTGTTCAACAGTAAACACACAAAAGACACAGGTAAAGCTTACTTTATCACTCCATTCCCCATCTACGAATCCCCATCTCAATATTAATCCATATATAAGGCGCACCTGATTATAAGGCCTTCCATCAGCTTTTTTTTTTTTTTAAAAAGTAGGTTTTTGGGTGCGCCTTATAGTGCAGAAAATACGGTAATCTACAAGTAGATTACAAAATTACTTGATAAATATCTTTGATAGTCAATTAATCGTTTAGAGACATAAAATTGTCCATTTCCTCAGAATTTCAGCTTCAATAGAAAATACTTTTAAGATTTCATTAATCCTCTAATGAAAGCAGAATGATTAGTGACGTTGAAGCAGAATAAGGCTTTCGCATATACCTCCAGTATACTTCTGTTTTTATTCAAAAATTGTTTGGTGTTTAAAAAGATTCTAACGCTGGCCGGCCCAATCCTGATCCCTCCCACTGTACTGGCATTTGGCAATTTCTATTCCTGCCCCCACCTTTCGTGACACCTTTGTCTCGTTACCTCTTTGGGTCGAAGGGAGCGCAAGTAACTCTTGAGGTCTCCTCGTGTCATCAGCTCCATTATAACTAGGGTGGGCTGGCCCTGAGAGACCACTCCCAGAAGACGCACCTGTCACAAAATGGACGGTGAAGAAAAATGGTACACGCACCATGTGAAGACTACCGTATGTGCCCGCATGCGTACCACGTGATGACAGTTGAACTCCTTCATCACTGAGGCCTCGTTGAGGAACTCGATGCGTTCTCTCATGCTGGCCGACTCGTTCACCGTCTTGATGGCCACCCGCGTCTCGGGCTCATCCTTCACCACGCCCTTGGCGATGCCCTCGTACACCATGCCGAACGAGCCCTGGCCCAGCTCGCGACTCAGGGAGATCTTCTCGCGCGCCACCTCCCACTCGTCCGGCACATACACTGCGCGGGGGAGAAAAAAATTAAGCCTTTGACATGGGTCTTGGACTCCTACACAACTCTTTAACATGTCAACACATACTGTAATTCCCCAAATATAGATGCACCTGCGTAATAGGACGCACCCTTAATTTTAGGGCAAAAATTCTGGCAGCAAAACAGAATAAATATCATCTTTGTAAATTCTTCATATTTTCTTGTGTTCATATCAATTATTTAGACATTTTAATGCGGGTTAGGATATGTGAGTTTCAGATTTCCCACATTGTGAGCAGTCAGTGAATGCCTCGCCAGTGGGGAAAAAAAGTGCAACTTATATTTGGGGAACTACGGTAGCTGTTGTCTGTACTGTACTGTACTATACTATACTATACTATACTATACTATACTATACTATACTTGGCACTAAAGAGCAAAACAATTTCTTTAGGTTTCACTACTACAACCACTAGTTGACTCACTTTCCGCCGCGCTGAAGTATTCAGGGTTGACCGACGCATACAGTACTCCGTTTCCAAGCCGGTCGCTGTTCCTAGCAGCAAAGAAACAAGTGTCAATCACATACAATCCTAAATCAATAGTTCAACAAAATGTTATAAAACATGTACAACGTCCGTGTATAAAATACATTTTATACATAAACACTTATAAATATAAAACATTCTACATAATAAATAATATATAATTCGTTTCAGTCTTCATTTAGACCAAAACAACTATGGAGTCATCTTCGGATCATGCACATTTGCAATTAGCAGCTCTTGACAATGTTGACATCCTATGTAGGATTCATGACATGAATATCATTTATGTTTATATTTAGATTTTAAGGCGTATTTCATTAATCTGGAGGGATCTATCTTTACTAATTCACTAGATGAATATTGTCTTTCAATTGTTAATTTCTTGCATTGTTGGGTATACATCTAACAATCAGAGCAATTAAAAAGCAATAGTGGGAAGTCGGTTGTCCATTTCATTTATATTAACGGTGAGCATAAATGGTAAAACCTTGTTATATACCAAAATATTTGGCTTCGGTTTATGTAATTAGTACTATAAAGCCCGGTTTTAACGGCAGCATCAGCACGACAACGCACCTTTTCCTGTTCAAGGCGAAGAGTGCGCCGACCAGGAGGCAGATGAACACAATGATAACGATGGGGGCGAATATCATGACGTAGAGGAAATTTTCATATCCTGATGGGTCAAGAATAATCAATATTTGAGCTAATGCAGGAGTAATGATTAAGAGTGTGTTGATGCACGCTTCTTACGTTCTGCCACATAAAGATCGACCGGTTGTGTCCAGGAACCGTTACCGGCCAATGACGTCGCTCGGATTCTCAACGAGTAGTTGCCAGGACTTAGGTTGGACAGACGCACGCCGCGCTGAGTCCGATACAGCTGACCTGATACGCACTCGTGCTTCTCAGTCTGACATGCAAAAATCACATCGTAAAGTACACGGTCAGGCCAGCATGGACATTTGTGGGTTCCAGACTGTTTTCCACGTTAGAAATAAGGAAACAAAATTGAACCTTACCACCGCAGTAAAGTGGAGTATAATATTAATTTTTAATCGTACCTCTGTGCCCAGTTTGAACTTGATCTCGTACATGAGGATGAGGCCGTTGGGGTGAGACGGCTCAGGCCAACGCAGGAAGACAGAGTCCTCGTGGCCCTCCCAGGTCACAATGCCCGGAATGTCATCTGCCTTTTCTGGAAGGGAAAAAGAGAGGGGGCATTCAGAACCATGTTGGCTAAATTGGGTCAGACTGAAGGTGGGCCAAGCATGGCACAGGGGCCCCAAAAAAAAGCACCATTTTATCTGGCCGACCCATTATTGTTTACATTATTCTGAGTCCTGGCATACCGTACAGTATATTGCAATTTTCCTACCGTTTTGCTAAATTATACAGATGCTCCTCTACAAACAAACATCCGACCTACAAACACTCAGATAGGAGAGGATTTGCCCCAAAGTTAGTGTTTGTATTTCGCGCATTTTCTGCGATAAGGCCGGGAATGGCTTTGTGAACAAACGTTCATTCAGTATGTCTTTCTCTCACTGATAGTGCAGTGCAGGGGTGCTCAATGAAGCTTGGTTCTTTTGCAGTGATATCATTAAACAAAGAGTAAAATGACCCAGCCACATTTAAATACTGTACAGTACATGCGGAGAGTGCGCTCCCTGTCACTCCTCTCCATTTTAGTTAAGCAGGAAATGTTTTGAGAGGCCAGCGGGAAATGTTCTGAGAGGCCAATTATTGTTTCAAAATAAATTGTGTTCCACAAACCTGCCGGTTTGGTTCTGGAGAAAACGAACTCAGCGGCACTGCAACGCTTCACTTGCCGGTTGCAGGCATGAACATCGATGCGGTATACTGTGAACGGCTGTAAACCGATGATCTGCAGCTCGCGCTCCGTCACTGCTTGTTCCACAAAATCAAACTCTCGCTCCATCAGCTCCAGGTCGGTGGCGCTGCTGTTGGCAGCACCTTGCAGTGGAGAGACTGTGCTGGTGTTGGCATAGTGAGGCTGGTGCTGGCGCCGCGAGTGGGTGGCATTGGCGATGTTGAAGAGATCTCGACGGCGGCGATCAGGTGGTCTAGAAAAAGAACATTTCAGTAACAATTTCAGCATTTGGGGACACAGCATTTGGGTGTGTATACAGCATAAGGTGCACTGCTCAAATGTCTCACAAGGGGGTGCTAGTTCATTCCTAATCCTGCTTTGTTTCTTTTTTTATTTTGAGGCACTTTGATCAATATCTTTTTGTCAGTCTTATGTGTGTGTGTGTGTGTGTGTGTGTGTGTGCGTGTGTGTGTGAGTGAGTGGGCACATCTATGGTAAAGGGGGTGCATGAACTAAAATGTTTCAGAGATAGCGCTAGACAGGGAAAAGGAAGTTGGTTGTTTTTAATAAAAGAGTCAGTCTGTTGTTGGTTAGTTGCAAGCAGATGTCAAATGCAGTGAGGTTTGTTGTTCGCTTTGAATCTGTTTTGATTGCTCACACAAGTCTTTCGGTGTGTGTGTGTGTGTGTGTGTGTGTGTGTGTGTGTGTGTGTGTGTGTGTGTGTGTTCCAATGAGTCATCGAGTTGTTTTCAATGCTTTCCAGCCTCTGGGGGGGGAGGACAACTAGTGAACATTTTTGTAAATAGATTTGCCAAAACAGCACCAGTCATTTTTGTGGCGACTCAGCTTTGACCGAGAAACCTAAAGCAGATCCGGCTCCGTAATAAAATGCAAACCGTTTCAAATTCCAACAAGCTGTGTATTTATGAAGTACAGTAAACTGGGGTCCCATTTTGTACATGTTTTTTAGGGCTGATGTCTATTGTTGGCAGAAAAAAAAAATGCTGATTCTGTTTTTTTCTGCCGGTAAATAAAATATAAAACAATCATGAATAAAATGGCATTTTTTCTGTTTATGTAGGTAAATAATTGGGCGGCCTTGTACCTACTCCCCACGCAAAGCAGGTGTCAACACTAAACATAAAGTCCTTTTCAGTTCACAGAACACATTGCATGTCAAAAATTAATGAAGTCACAAGGACATTATTTTTTAGTTATGAAAAAATGAAGCCTCATGAAACACTTGTGATATAATTTCCACTGTATTATTAAAACCAAGAGTGTCATCTAGACTAAGAGCAATGAAATATCAAAATGAGGCTTCATTTTCTCATCACTATTAAATCTTGTCAGATGTGTTTGTGTTGAGAAGCTAAAGATAAAATATATGGCAAATATTGGCCATTTGGCCAATTTTATTGGGGTCAATGATTGAAGGGCCATAATCAGCAGATTTAATTGGTCAGCCTTTAAATCAGTCGGGTCCTACAGTAAAACCCAACAATTTATGGTGAATAGAGAATGAGAAAAAGACAAACACTGAATAATTGCAACGCCAATATTTTTTGATTAATTATTTTTTTACGCTGTAAATGTATCACACACTTTAATGGCAAAAATTGAAGGTTGTTTAAAACTAATCTTACAATATTAACCTTTAACATTATTGTCTTGTCGCTATTATCTGATTTGGGAAAAAAAATCCATAAGAAATTGTTATGCTTGTGCACATATACATCAGCATTAGGTAAGCCAAAAATCCAAGCGATTTAGCAACCTCTAGAGATACAAAGCTCGAAGATGCGTCACTTCAACACTTCTTCTTTGACTGCCAAAAAAAAAAAAGAAAAAATGCTCACCTGGGTGTGAAAATGGAGTTGTGCAGAAAGTTCTCAAAGACTTTCCGGTAGGAGGCGTCAGCGGCTTCTGCCTCCAGGTCCTCCACCGATTTTGGGCAAGGGCAGCAGGGGCCCTTGTCGGGGCCGTCGGGGTCTGACTTTGTGGGCTTGGTGTCATCCTCCTGGTCCCCTACCCCAATTGCTGCCATCCTTACGGGGATCTTCAACTCTGCCATTAAATCAGCAGTGTCAATGACTCTGGCACACTCTAAAATAAACTTTGGACCCGTAACGCAATTTGAAAAAAAAAAAAGGCAAATGTATGCGTTTGTACATCAGATTCACCCTGGTAGATGACAGGGAGGCTTCTTACCGCCAAGGGAAGAGGACAAATTGTATCACTGAATTGTATACAATTTCCAGCTGGGCTGTTTTTAGATCAATAAATACGGTGGAAGCA
This sequence comes from Hippichthys cyanospilos, assembly GCF_059441005.1. NCBI lineage: Eukaryota > Metazoa > Chordata > Actinopteri > Syngnathiformes > Syngnathidae > Hippichthys > Hippichthys cyanospilos. Next base: position 5,298,759 of record NC_142372.1, read on the forward strand.
TGTGTGCTTGCTTACCTTTGGAGCAGTAGTTGTGCTGGTACAGTTCTCGGTCTTCGGCCTGCTGCTGCCAGCGCACCAGGTAGTAGGTTTGATTGCCATTGGGGGAGACTGGGGGCAGCCAGCGCACCACCAGCTGCGTGGAGGAGTTGGAGTAGGCACGCACGTCCTGAGGCATGGAGGGCGCTACAGAGACAAAATAGGCGCCGTTGGTTTCTCTCCTGCTTAAATGTATTTCCATAACCATCTCATAGGAACTTTACCATTTCATTTCATATTTTGAATCTATTTAATGTCTAATTGTGTTTATGGGTATGACTATCCTCACCACTAAAATCATGGCGTTGCAATAGCACAGACTAATAAGGATTAAGAAAAATCAATTACCGACATATAGATATTTTATTTATTAATTAAGGCAGAGCAATCTCTTGAAATTCTATGATGAAGATTGTTCTAATTAGTATCCTACACTAATTGCTTAACACCGTGGTTCTCAAATAGGGCTTTTTTTGTGTACAAAAAGGAACTTCAAGGGGTATATAAGATTTTGACAGGTATCAACCAATCTATTTTAATGGCGTGACAGGAATATTACATTCATATTTTCAAATTAAGAGCAAATTCTTTGGAACATGAAACAACTCCTTTACAAAACCTTTTCTTAAGTCTTTTATGGATGTGAATTGTCATTAGTGACACAATTTTCCGGTATAACAGCTGGTGTTACACGAGCTATCTTTTGGAGTTATCTGATAAAATACACCTAGGGATACCACTATAAATGTAGTTTATAACATTATTGACTCTGATACGTTTGGCACAGATTAAGGTGTAAGTCCCCTTCATCCAATCAAAAGTGCTTTGCGTTGATTAAGGGGTAGTATTTGGCTTTTCAGACAGAGCAGCACTAAGGTATTTTTTAGGAACAGCTTGCCATTACTCCTTCGAACGTACTTACCTGAGGGGCTAGTACGGATGTACACCACCTTGCTCTTGGCGCTGGGCACCTGCTTGTCATCCACCATGAGCGTGATGGCCTTAACAAAAACGGCGTACTGCGTCCACGGCTTCAGGCCAGACAGCAGCACGCCAGGATCTGTGTCTTTGTCTTGGTGCAGCTCCACGTCCACCATGTTCCAGCTGTTGGAGCCGCAGCCGTCCTGCCCCTCGAACTCGGTGATGTTCTGGTATGGCCTAGATGAAGGGAGACGGAGAGGGGGGTTTCGTCAATAACGAGCGGCATTCAGGAGGAATCGCGGCTGAGATCAGAAGAAGGGAGGAGACGGCAAATAGAAACGTACGCCTCTTTGTAGTATACGATAAAGCTGATGAGGTCTCTGTAGTCTCGGGGGCGGTAGCGCTGCCAGGTCAGCTTGATCCTGGTACTGCTGGTGGTGTTGGACTTGAATTGCAGGATGGTGCTTTCGCCTGAGGGGGTAAAGGAGTTCTTGCATCAAAAAGAGTTCTTGACCTTAAATGTCAGGAGGTTCGCGATGATGTCTTTTTTTCCACAGCAGAGTGCTGTCTGCAGCTCACTTCAGCTGTGCTCCATTTCCATTTCCATTACAGCAGGAATACAAAAATAGCAACAACAAAAAAAATCTACATGACAAGAAAATGTAGAAATATATATAAATAAAGTTTGGAGAAAATGTCAAACTCTAAAAGGGAAAAAAAATACCAAAAATAAAAGAAAAAAGAAAGACATAAAAAAATCTGTAGAACATTAGTTTAAGATCCTTAAATAAAAAGAGGTTGGAACTACAAATCGTGGTAACACCTGCTTAAAAAAATTGGGGGGGGGGAGAAAAATTAAACTGAGCACCGTGAGTGGAGAGTGCCAAACTAAACTATAGCAACCCCAATAAAAATAGGAAATATTTGGATGATTTTTGGACGTACAGCTTGCTCGGTCGCCATTGTTTCGGAAGTCTCTTTCGTCAAATCGCCCTGGAATGCCAGTCTTCTCCCACATCTTCTGGATCTCTGACACACAGAGCTTGGGGTTGGCCCGGAAGAACAGCTTCCCGTTCCTGATGGTGAGGTTGTGCTGCTTCCAGTCCCACAGGTACTGCAGCTGCTGGTTGTCAAACGCCGAGAAAGCGTACATGCTAGAGGGCCAAACAAGGAAGAAGTCTTCAGGATTTTACCTCTGTTTTTAGATTTGTAAAAGTATTTCAGACAGCAGATAATACAGCTCAACAGTGATATGATTCAAACATTTCATTTTCATTTTCAGACACTCATTGGATTTCAGTCATTTTATGAAGAGCATCCCCATTTTCAGGGGCCCATTAAAATTTAGACAAAGATTAAATGAAGGCATTTTATGCATGCTGCTTCACTGTCCTTGTTCTCAAAGGTATTTGGGAAGTATTTGGGTAGCATTTTAGGCACTGTATTCATCCTCACATTAATAACTTAACACATACAAAGCGTACAAAAAAAAGAACCGCTGAGGAGGGATTGAAATACCTAAAATCTAATCCAACAAGAGACATAGAGAGTGAGAAGTCTAATGATGCTACATTAGTACTGTATTTGCACAATTAGTTTACTTTTTACTGCTTTCACCTACATATGATTCGCAAAGTAGAAAGCAAAATAAGAACAAACAAAAAAAAACTTTTTTCATTGCAATTTCCAGCCCCCCTCAATGAGTAAGTGAGTAATGAGTAATGAGCAGCACATGCTCAGCTACATCAGATTCAGCAATCCTTTAAACGTGGATTCTTTTATTATTAGATAGCTAGACTCCCATTAAGGTCTCAATGATTTAGTGGGGTTATTAAAAAGTTCCTTGATTTTTTTTTTTTTTTTAGGATTGATTGATGCACAAAGCACAGTTTGTGCCTTATACTATTCTGGCATAGCACACAATAGAGATGCCTGGATAATAAGAGCATATATTCACCATTGTGTGAACATAGAGTATATTCTTAGCCGATCCCAAGGTGTTGTTGTTCAATGAGTAATAAAATATAAATCGGATAAATGCACTTGGATGTAATGTGGACATTGGCCAGACTTCCGAGGGAAGTCTTGCGTGGTCACTGCAGGTCCGCCTTTGCACACTTTGACAAGCACAAACACCTTCTGTGGATGTGTTTTTGCTGCAAACAAATAAAGTGATGTGGCAGCTTTATAGCGTTCTTGCTCATGACCTCACATTCCGATCTGTTTCGTCACCATTAACCATGGAGCGCCTAAGGGAATATAAGATCCGGAGGGAAGGAAAGGGGGAGGGTGGTGGCAATGTGGCTCTTTTTGATACGCAGGGTACCACCCAGACTTACAGGAATGATTGCAATGTGGAGCCTTGGGACAGCACTATTCTTGTCAACAAGGAAAAACAAGTAGTGAAGGCGAGGAGGATTTTTTTTTTTTTTTTGCCTGGAATGTTAAGATAGTGTCTTGATCAGACTTAGTTTTCATTTAACACTTAAACCCTGCTGATGACCCTGGGAGGTCTCTGAACTTTACTCGAATTTTACAACAAAGATACATACATTAGTCCTAAATTTTGAATAACTAAATCAAGATTATTGGTTATAGGCATTCCTGACTACGACTAATCAAATTTTATCCATTATGACAAAAGCATATCGGTGTATCTCTCGTAAATATTACAAGTAATTTTAGCATTTTGTCAATATAAAACAAAAAGACAGCAAAAGGAGTGTGATTTTGTGTGTTCTTACTCATCCAAGAGTTCCTCGCCGTCAATGTATCGCAGGCTGCGCAGGAAGGCCAGCGAGCTGAGCGTGTGCGAGTGTCGTATGCGCACATATCCAGTCACCCTCTGGATCAAACCAGTGAAGCTCTCCAACTCGGCTACCATGTTGTCTAATGAGAAGCAACGTGAAAATAGACATATTTAATTGATATTTATCATTCTGATTATTTATGGTTTTAAGACCAAGAAATTTCATGGTCCTCAGACTTTCCAAGGTACTGGTCTAAACTCCATGTGACATCGCGGCATAATGTAAAAAGTATTTTGGCTTCAGTTTTTTAGACGAAGCCAGAGCCAAGCTCAGCCCCCCTTCAAAAGTAATGTAACAGTGAGTCAATTTCCTTAATTTACGTTTGATACTACAAAACTATGGAGACATTAGTGATCATGGGACAAAAACCCTAAAGTATGGTATAAAACTTGTCTATCACTAGGGCTTGATCAATATGGATTTTTTTTTTTTTTTTTTTTTTTTTGCCCGATGTCACCTTTTGGCAGAAAAAATACCAATTACCAAGTGGAGGAAAGTAAATGGATGGATGGATGGGGAAATGAAGTCTCATGAACCACTTTTGATATATTTTTGCTCCTCTAGATGTCAGTCTTGTTTTAAAAATACAATGGAAAATTCAGACATTTCTATTACGCAGGCCTTTATCTTTAAACAGAGAGCACCAACGAGAATTAAAAAAAATATATCACAACTGCTTCATGAGTTTTCATTTTCCCATCACTATTTTTCCCAATGCATTTGAACAGGTGCTAATTATATGAGCAGTTTCACTGTTCAGGGGCAGCCTGGTACCCATTCTCAGAGAATAGCCTGGGTCAAAACAAAGTTGTTGTTGTTTTTTTAAATCATTTTCAGTGAACAAATTGCATTGTGTGATTAATGACATTAAACGGGCATTAATTCTTATCTTGTGTTTGTGTTACTAGAGGTCGAATAGATGTTATATAAAAAAAAAAGTATGCTGGATTTACTCTGTAGCACTATGTTTAAAATAAAAAAAAAAATAGAAATGGTGACTTTAGGTTGTGTGTAAAAGTAGTTATATATATATATATATATATATATATATAAAGCACAAAGGGGCATTTGAATCTGCCATACTGGACCATGTGCTTTGACTGCATGTCATGTAGTAGTAAGAATCAAACGGTGCGGAGTACTCACGGCCTCTGCGGATGTTGATGTGCAGGTTGCCTTTGATAACCGTACAGCCTTTCAGGGACTGCGCGGCGTCCATGGAGTCGATGACCTTCTCCTCGCACACTTTATCGCACAGGCCGTCGCAGGCAGTGCAGGACATGCTGGGAAAAGGGAGATGGACGGATGCATGACAAAAACGGACAGTAATATGTCTGACAAAGTTTGTATAAGAGGGAGGTTCCATCACAAGCATTAGTAGGATGTTCATTCAAAGTAAAATCAAATGTTTTACTTTGAAGATAAAAAAAATAACAAGTCTGCTTTTATCGTGAACCACAGAAATAGAACCTTTACTAGACAATTTCAAATGAAACTAGGCCATTAAAACGATGAATCTATTATCAAAAATGCTTATCAATGAATGTGATAATTGACTAGCTCTTTGCGGCTCTAAACAAAGAGATATATTTCAATGCTCGTGAACGGCAGGTTGGGCTAAACTCCGTGCAGCACGGCGGGCTAACCTGTTAGGGGTGGTGCGCGTATACCCAAAGGGACATTCGGACATGCACTCGCCCTCATGGATGACGAAGCTGTCGAAGTCCGGCAGGTGGACCCTGGAGCAGAGTTCGGCGCTGACGCAACGCCAGCCCTCGAACTTGTAGGTGCCCGGCGGACAGTCGGCCACGCAGCGGCCCTGGTGGTAGTAGTGCACGCAGGCAGCACAGGCGCTGTCGCTGCCCGCCACGCTGCAGCTGCCCAGGCATTGCGGGTGGCAGCAGTCACCGCTGGCTGTGCAAGCTCGACGCCCACACTTCTCTGGACACTCTGATGGCCAAACACAGAAACGGGAAACAATTACATAGGCTATATAAATATATACATATAAAAAAAGAAACATTTGAAATTGCTTGTATACAAATACTGTAATTGAGTTTTTGTTTTTAAGGGAAAATTACACTAGATGAAAAACTAACAACAAATGGCAATAAAAATCCAAAATGTAACCTTTTGCAATGCTTCCAATGCTGAAAATGTGCAACAAAGTGTTTCTGATGTAGATTATTTGCTACAAGCCTCCCCACTAAGCACACAAATTGCTCAATCTGCTGTAGTGGGGGTCCTCCCACGTTACAATTTGAGGACATGTGGGGCAGCTTGGTGATTAAACAGGCCGCACAGCGACATGGGAAATGTTGTGCTGTTTAACTGATGTTGACTGATATGACGCACATGCTGCCACCAACACCCACTTGCTCTAAGAGTGTTTTATTAATCCTCAAAAAAAAATTCAGCTTAGTGCCTAAGAGCAGTGGTTCTCAAATGGGGGTACATGAAGGCACATCAGCTAGTATGCGACATTTTAACAGCGTTTTTGAGGATGCTGCAAATCTCATTTAATGCTGTGACACGAACAGTATATCTTTGCAAATTGAGTGTAAATTCATTGAAACACAAAGCTATTTTTGCCTGAATTGTGTTACAGTGCCCTAGTATATGTCTTTATTTGTTTTAATCCAACATTGATGTGTACTGTATTAAAATTGAGTGGAGGTGGTTTTAGGTCTCTTAGGCCTCTCCAGCAAGGTTGGTCATATTGGCCAAGTGCCCCGAACATCGACAAAAAGATCTAAGTACAATGTCAGAAATACCAGGAATTAAACAAGATGGCAGCCAATTTGTACCTTGACAAGCTCCAATTAAGAGAATCAGCCCAAATGAAGCCCAATCAAATACAGGTATCCGGGACAGATATAAAGCAATGTGGGTGGGACGTAGAAATTAATCAATGCCAACTCAAGTAAATTCAGACATCACCAGGACAACAAATTCCTTTGCATTTAAGAAAATTAATAATTGTGCTAACGAAACCCACAAAAGCCACCGACGGACCTGGAGTCTGCCCAATTTGCCGAGAACACGTCATCGGTCAGTGACCATGAGGTGACCTTCACTGGCCCACCAATCAGAACCATCCAAACTGTGTGGTCTCATCAGCCATTCAGCGGGCTGTTTTTGTGGTTGCGCGTCTCTCTCTGGCACACAATGACCCCCCCCCGCCTTCCGCCCACCCTTCCTCACGGCGCCTTCAGCAACTCTGTGACCTTACGATAAGTTGAAAAAAAAAATGGTGACAAACAGCTGGGGTAAGGAAAAGGGCGGGAACGCAAGCCGGAGACATAATGGATAGCAGCTTTTGTGCTAGCGTGCTGCGGGAAGAAAAAGATGGGAGAAGGTGGAGATAAGGAAGGTAGAGGAAGAAAGTCGTTTCACATGGTGGGCTTGATTCCAAAAACGCTGCGAGTGGGACTGCCCATAGGGAGTTATTTTCATTTAAAGTGCCATAGGAAATAATAGGGTTAAACACTCCCTATTTGTCGTCATTTTGCCATCCTTAATAATTATACAAATTTAAAGAGACGTTAATTTACAACTGTCATACATGAGCAAGTTAACCTTTATATAAATAAAATGAAGTAAAAATAGTCTGTCTTTGATGTAACATTTTTCCAGCTGTTTATTTACTGTAAAATTAGTGGAATGCTTTTTTTTTTCTCCTCCCTATTTTGACCTGCCCATACTGAACGGTACAAATGAGGATTAGGGCCACTGAAGGGGGGAAAAAAGCAAAACAAGATTGGAAGGATTCTCACTTATTTTAGAATTCTTACTTTATTTTCAGAACTTTTACAGTCAAAATTTTGAATTTGAGGACAAACTTTGGTTAGAAATGTAACTTTATTTTTAGAACCTTCACTTAACTCTGAGAAATTTTATTTTAGGCATGAATTCAGAATCCTGACTTTATTCTCAGTGAGAATTCTCGCAATGTCATATTCTAAACTTAAAGAGAATATTGATTAAAAGTCAGAATACTGACTTTATTCTCAGAATTATACATTTAAAAATAAATATTCAAGTTTTAAACTCAAAATGCTGGCTATTCTAACTGACTTGATTCACAAAATTCTTAATTTATTACATGATTGATGAGTTTACATCCTCAGAGGGCAAAATATTTTCACTTGAGTTTTGAGACAAAGGATTCTGATTTGAACTGACTATTTCTTATTTGAAAGTCTGAATTTTGACTTAAAAGTGATAATTCTGAGAATATAGTCAGGATTCTAAGACAAAAATTAGATTACTGCCGATCTTTTTTTTTTTTAACCACAGTCTCCTTTACTGCAAGAATTGAGAGTCAACCAATTTTTGGTGCAATTGTGGGGTTTGGGATACTTTACTCCCTTTGTGTTTATTTATATTGTGATGGATTTTGATGGGAAAATGCAGTTGGGCAGAACGTAAGTGAACAGTCATCAAGAACGATCAATGCAAACGGAGCTCACAGTTAAGCTTCATGGCAAATGCTGCAAATTGTTCCTAATAATGACTGCCAGAATGTTCACCTTTTCCATTCATTTGTGAGAGAACGGTGCGGATCAAAATGGATTCACAAATGCCTGCCCGCCGGGAAAGTATTCTGGGAACTCCACGTCGGTCGCCAGCCAAACAGCCAGAATCTTTCTGGTCCGTTGCATCCAAATTAAGCCATTGTCGCAGACCCCAAATGTACGGCGAAAACAAGCACTCTTGGTCCTCGTTGACGGTGGTCTGTGTCTTCCTAATTTGTTCATGCTTGGTTCCATTTGAGGACGGGGTCCTGTCTGACGCAGACTTTAACGAACCTGCCCTGATTACAACGCTCACGGGAACATCCGTGTGGTCACTAGCGCCAAGGCTGGTGTTTTCCTCGCATGTGTTACCCAGGTGACAAACACTGACTGCAAACCGGCCCTTGGGGATCTTTTAACTTCCTGTATGATTTGGCTTTGATTTTACAACAGGATTCATCTGGTTTTAACGAAAAACAGTCAACCTCATTTGATCTCGAGGTATACAATCCATCCAAGTGGATTTCAGTCGGAGACGCTTTTATGGCTTTTCACTAGTCGAGACCCAGCCTGGTACCGATCAATGGAAAATAACAAAAAGTTGTAATATCAGTATTCATCACTAGATGGCAGATGAGACTTAGTTCCACTATAATGTCCTGAGTAGGCTGAATGTTGCTTTTGCTGACTTCGGCACAAAGGCGGGGCTTCAAAATGGTGCAACGTGGGGAAAAAAATAAACTACACAAAATTGCCAGTTTCAAGATATTAAAACATTTGCACTTTTAATTTATACTACGACTGTCACTAGCGAATATTTTTTAGAATCTATTATTCCATCGATTAATCAAGTAGAATTTCATTTTGCATAAACATAGAGCATAAAGTTAGAAAACTTTGCTCCATTTATTGCTTATCAACCAATTTTTGTTGTTTAATTGGTATTGTGCAGTGTTTTGACTATTATTATTATTTAACCAATATCACACATGAGGGATTGATGTTTTACTAGCAAGCTTTTTTGAAACTGATTCAGCTACAGGGGCAGTTATATGAACACTTCAATTTCAGAAAAACAGTTTTGATAAAATACAAAAGAAACTAAATTTGTTTTCATGAATGACTACAAAAAATAAGGAATATTTTTTGTTGGGAGTCGGACAAAGAGTTTGTAATATTTTAATTTAGAAAATGGCTCGAGACAATTACTTGATTTATAAACTAGTATTCACTCAATTAGATAATCAATGAGTTGATTAATTTTGTCAGCTCTAATTTGTTTTTTTTAGATGTTGAGATGTTCTAAATTTAATTTAATATAATTTCAGCTCAGTGAAACACCTTAAGCATCGTCTTTTGAGCAAGTTACGTCCTGTGTACTTGTGCAAAGATCAGATGGTTAATCGTTTACCAATCAATAGTGTAAAATACAGAAATATTAAAAAAATTGAGCAGGTTACGTGCTGTGTACTTGTGCAAAGATCAGATAGTTAATCGTTTACCAATCAATAGTGTAAAATACAGAAATATTAAAAAAAATACTATCTAGTCTGCAAAACAGCAAAACAAAAGCAAAAAAGCTGGAGGGGGATTTTTACACACGAGAGATAATTTTATGATCATTCATAAAGTGATCAATTTACAAATAAATCAGAAATCATAAAGTGTGTGGGGGACTTTTTCCATGGCACTGCAGCCATGAAGCAAAATATTTTTGGCTGTTGGTATTTGAATAAAAGCAAAGCCCAGGTACCACAAGTTCCACACTTCTGATTGCAGTCCAAAGTCACTGAACCTGACACGTTTAGCCAGTCTGTTGACATCCGGACCCGTTACTTGGCTGCATTTCAATCCCTAATTAACGGTGATGGTTGTCAAGACAGTTTAGGAGAACTTTCCCAACTTTCAGCTCTCTGGCGATTGTTCTCATTCAAAATAAATGCTCCCATTTGGTTGTCCTGTCGCATTAGTAACACTTTCTACCAATACACTCCATTGTCTTGGGCAGATTGCTCCAGAGTAAATATTTTATGGAGGACTTCAACAGCGTCTGTAAATCGTGTCCACTGCGATGAGTTTGTTGTTATCGTGGTATCTTGATGTTTGATGGCTTCTGGCAGGCCAAACACAAACACGCATTCCACTTGACAAGTACGCTATGTCTTGGCTGTCATCTTTATTGCTCGGAGCACTTTGGCGCCGCCGTTTCATGGACGTGACCAGCTCCGCCGGACATCCAGATGCCATGCCGTCCATTGGCTGAGTGGGTCATGTTTAGAGCCGCAATTTCACTTTAAATGGAGATGGGCGTCATAATGATGCTAGTTGGCCCATGCAGTTAGCGGACACGCCGCTGCTTAAACACTGACAAACTGTCCGATGCAAACAGAGGCGGCTTTGTATGGGACTGGAAACAGTAATATGTGGGCACATTGTGTTTTCTGTCCATCACAGACCTGGTGTTTATGGAGACTGTGCTGGTGCTGTTTATTTTCCCAAATTTGCTTGATTACTGGAACGCACAGAGGAGCAAGGGGGATATGTGGCAATGTCCTTAACAGACCTCCTGCATTTGTGCTTGGTTCAGTTTTTACGCACACAATTGACAACTAATTCATTATCAGATAATTAACAAACACTTTTCAAAATTGACTTATTATTTTTGAGACCTAGTTTAATCTTAAGACTCTAACTAGTAAATATCCTTTTATATTTGTAGACCTTCATGCAAGCAGACCAATTATCTTTGTATTCAATCAAAATAAACACATTTGCAAATGTTTGGTTTAACGTTAGAAAAAAAAACAGGTTTTCTTTCATAACAGGTTTGGGACCAAACATATAGCTAAATCTTAAGTTTGTTATTGCACTGTTAATTTGAAATTTATTTATTTTTTATTATATATATATATATATATATATATATATATATATATATATATATATATATATATATATATATATATATATATATATGAGAAAGAGAGAGTTTATAAGCAACATTTGTCCTTAAACAACATAGCATGACCAATTGTTATTATTATAGTTGTCAATGTTTATTGGCTTGATGGCCTTTTATTCTGTATGAGTTTGTGCTATATGTCTCATCCACACGGCAGCAGAAACTGGAGAATTGGTGTCAAGCTAATCACAACTAGTGATCTGAAAAAAAACTTCAAAACAAAAGTCTGATAAGGCTATTGCCCTGACATCCAAGTGTTTACATGAGGTGCAAAATCCAAAATTTACACAGAAAACAGCGATTTTTTTTCTGAAATGTTACCACAGTTTATCGGTATGAAACCTACAAACTCGGATGCTTCGCATAAAATACCCGCATTGTCGGTGAGACAAACAAAAAGCAATGCCTGGTGGACTTCCTCCCTCCTTCCTCCTCATTTGGGTCGCCCATAGCAAGGAGGTCTCCCACAAGAGATCTGTTGTTTGAGGATTCTTCGGGTAATTACAGTCAAAAGGATACAGATGTGAAGTGCTCTCAGACTTGAGATTCCATTTTGTGATGGCCATTTGAGTCGGACCAGGAAATTGCAGAAACGTTGGATAAAAAGTCTTTAGCGGCTACAGGGGTGGTCTAACAGCCCAAAGATGAACTGCTATGTTCTCAAAATGTAAACATCCCACTCAAGTAGATGTACAATGAAGATGCTTGGCCACGGCAGCTGGCGCAAAAATAAATTTAAACTCTGGTTGCGGGTGTTGAAACCTCAAAGATTCTGTGTTTTCCCAGAGTTTTTCCCCCATAGTTGAAAGAATACCTGACAGCTCAATGTGAATCACCTAGTGTGAGACCTATCACTATTTGCAGTCAACAACACGCATGGTGGAGAAGCTGGCTGTTGTTTGTCATTGTTACCATGGACATCGGGGTTGTATTCAATGTGTTTCCGCCTGGAACGTATTAGGGATAGACAGTGTAACTTTGAGTCCCCAGCGTAAGTGAACGTAGTGCAGCTCAGCCTCAGGCTAACAGACAGAGGGGTTATGCTAGCCACTGAAGCTAACTTGAATCCCAAGTAGCAAAACAAGAGTACTTAGGTAACCGTAAAATCCCGATGGAAGGTCAGGGATGAAGATTGAAAAGTTATTCTTGAGAGCCCATTTAAAGAAAAACTGTCTTAACAAAGTCGTTAGATAGTAGGTATATAGCATTTCCATGAAAAAAAAAAATACAATTCTGAATCGGCTGACTCAATATCTCTTGCTCCTCAAATTTAAAAATGTTGCTAGCCATTGAGTATTCTGGGTAGGGCATGGGAAACTCTGAAGTATCTCTACAGTAAAGCTGTGTTCTAGGAATTATACCATCACTTCCGGTAGCCCTAGCGGTGGATAGAGTGACTAAACCTGCCACGCCCCTAGCATCTGTAGGTTTGGAAACACTCTGAATGTGTCATTACAACTAGTTTTTAATCTGACTATTACTATTACTATGATTACCACTATATATGACAAAATACTTGAAATTACATGTCAAAAAATTGTAAGCTTTGCATTATGTTCCCTTTCTGTACTAAAAGTGACCCAAACCATAGTCTCAACTCATTCACTGCCAGCCCAATTAAAACTCAACTGTGATGTCTATAGTCAATGGCAATCAAAAGAAAAAACAAAGAAAAAAAACAACTAAAGTACAACATCATGATTTTTGGCATATCCACTAATATACAATGGAAATGGCCATCGAAAAAAGACAATTTCTTTGAAGCGCTTTGCTGATGTCACGCTGCTTGTTGGCCAAATCATTCCTTGTAATTATGTGTAGCCAAAGCATTGGAAGTGATGGAGGGAAACTATTCCGCTCAGGCTCGTCTAAATAGAGCCAGCAGTTCACCTTGTGAAACTTGTTTGGAAAACACATTTGTCAGATCAGCTGACACCACTGGATAACGGCGAGACAAAAGACATTCCTGGCATCTCCCAACTGACTGCCCTGGAAAAGACATGACAAATAAAAAGTGTTGTTGTTCCCTCCTAGTGTCGACGGAAGAGCTAAACAATGAAGAAGAGGATGTGGGAAGTTTGAGAAGCAGTCACACTATCCAGGTAATCCTTTATGTTTTAAGATAGAGACAGGTACAATGATATTCAGGTGTAACAGGAGAAAGATAATGGCTGAAGCATCACAATAGTTTGCACCTGCACCCAATAGTCTGCACACAAGTGTTCACATACGATACTATGAATGCCTTATTTATTTATAATGCGATGGAAAAATAGAAAAAAATATTCAACAAAACACCTAGTAATAGCTTGTACATAACTTGTGAATTATAGTTAAATTTTTACTGCTAGAAGAAGTTACTAAATAGGTGGCCTAGCCATTTAATTGCCAAAATTAAGTAGTTAGTATCAATTGTAAACATGTCTTGCAACCCACCCATCCAGCATTCAGACACTTTTCCAAAACAAGAGTACAAGTTTAAGCTAATTTTCAAAATTTTGACTTGAAAATGACAAATTAATGTTATTGTCAAGCCCCACAGGAAATCGCCATGATTTCTTCGGATTCTCTGAAGTCGTTATTTTGCATCAGTGATAACAAAATCCTCAAATTCTTTCTTGCAGTTTTTCAGAGTGAAACTCAGCCCAACTTTGCTTACGACTACTGTAACTGATCCACATACAGTATATTGATGCGTGTCAATTCTTGCTACACACAATGCTGACTATTCTTTTGACTGTTCGATTCCCCCTCACTCAGTCGCACAAATGCACTTTTTTTGTGTTGACATGCTAAGCAGACTGAACAATTCGTGGAATTTAATGGGAAGGACAGGGGAGCTGGCATATAAGATTCCCGTAAGGCCACACAGACCGCTTTGGCATCCTTTAAAGTCATGCTCATGTGCGACTTATCGCAACTAGACTTCAAGGCCCGCTTGGAGTCTGTCCAGTTGACCTCGTTGGCTCTGATAAGAAGTTTCAAATGCTGCACATTCAACTTGTGCAAAATTTCAACACGACAAAAATTTGAAAAGTAACGCCAGTATACACTGTAAATTCTAAACTGCAGCATAATCAACAATCATAAATATTAATTAAAAAATAAACCTGTATATCATACTTCAAAGGTTAATTCCATGAAGCCTAATTGTTTCCCCTTGGAAATTGTAATAAAATAGTACAATAAGAACAACATAGCATCTCCATTTGACCAAGTGATACTATCTAAACCACGGGTGTCAAACTCAAGGCCCGGGGGCCAAATCCGGCCCGCCACGTCATTTTGTGTGGCCCACGAAAGCAAATAATGTACGTTTCCAAGACCCTTGCTAATCTCTGTTCCAAAACTTTAGCTTGTCATGTATAATGAAAAATAAGGTTGAGATTTTTGGTTTGTTCTGTTACAGTAATGTAAACAATAAATGAACAAACTAGGCTGCTTTACTTCTGATTTGAAAACAACTAAGCCATCAATTTGTTGTGTACAGTAATAATACTATGAGACAATTTAAAATCGACTTTGTTTCCTCAACATATCGGCCCAATGAAGGTAGTTCTCGCTACAAAAGGCAAAATTAAACAATTAAATCTCCCCAAAAACTTGAAGTCATACATTAAAATGAAAACAATGTATCAAGTGCAACTTAAGTTTATGATTTTTTTTTCTACTGGAAGCAATCGCAGCTTGAGGCACCAGATTTAATTTTAATGACATTTTAATATTACTATTTAAAAGATTGTGGCTTGAAAATTGTTACAAATCAAGGTATACTGTAAGTTTTGCTATTTTGCTACTTCGGCAGTAAAAAGGGTATAAAACATATTACTAGACTGTTTTTTTTTTTACTTGACTTCTTCCCCTCTAAGTAGAGACTACAAGCAAAAGCACTAGTCGCCACTCCATGTTTTTTTCATTCGATATTTCTGCAACCGCAGAACAGAAGGGGAAAGGGACCCTGGGTAGCAAAACAAACTTTAAGCATACCTCTGACAAGACACTCGAGCCAGTCAGAGCTCATCACAATCAGACGGTGTTTTGCGGATCCCAATCAAAGGCCGCATAATTACAGTTGCCCCGTCACCACAACCAAACCAGTAATGTTCTCTTTCAGGCATTCCACAGATGGGTGTGACTGTTCAATTAAAGTAGCCATGAATGTCCCAGCTTTACAGAGCCGACCCTGTCATTACTGGCCCAATCAGCCTCTGTGAACAGGTCGCGGGGATATGGACTTAAAATACTGTGACAATACGGAAGGATTGCCTTTTTTTTTTTAAGTAATACACTGGCTGCAACAGCAACTATTCTTTCAACATTTTCGCTAGTCACTCAACTTTATTTATATAACTTAAAACCACCACTGCAGACAAAGTGCCTTATAAGGAGGAAAAATTAGTCTGACACTAAAAAGACGGTTACAACAGTAAATTCAAAACATGACAATGAGAAATTCATACAATAAAAAGTAATCACACCCAAAATATCTGAAAAAAAAGTCTCATGCTAAATGCTTAGCCTTTTCTCTTCTAGTTTCACACGAATGCTAACAGGCAATGATTAGGATCAAAGTGGGAATTCTACCCTTCTAAGAAATGGATATTTGAGCACATGCGATACAACACCTGTAAACATACAACTTTTTTTTTTAACTTCTTACCTTTCGACCCAGTTCCCCATTTAAATGTTAAATGTTTTCAAATATCAATATCAGACATCTAAACCAAGTCAAAGAAAATGTAGTTTATAAAAGACATGTTTTCAATTTGTTTTTTTGTTTTTTTGGTTGAGAAAAATGTGTTTAGTTCACAATGTGTTTTTAAAGGCATTAACTAATTTAATTTTGGGTACTTAGTATAAAAGATACAAGTCCCCTACGGACTAGCCACCTTCGTCGTTGAGTGACAAATACAATGAGAGGCAAAAAGGCACTTCTCAAGATAGGCTATGAATAAGTTTATTTTAAAGCAGATTTGAAACTAGTACTGTAACCATTATTGTTGTCTGGACGTGTTAAACATGTTTTTTTTTTAAATATTTGAAAACAGATCTAACCTTTAGATAAATGTAATCGTCCAGATTGACCCCCCCAAAAAAATAAAGATTCTAAGCCGTAATCGCCCAGCTCTAACAATTGTTAATATTCTTTTTTCACCCTCTACAAATGCATGGGAGGGGACAAGGAGATTCTGCCTCCCCTGCCTGTCCAGACTACACGTCACTGGGTATACTGCAAAATGATTGGCCGAGCCGAGCCAGGCAGCAAACTAATTCTTTCTTTTACCACTAGAGAGCCCACATACCACGAGCTATACTAGCACCACACTTTGAAAATCTTTAAACTGTTCATAGGTGCAAATGTCTCGCTCAAAGTCAGCTGGGACACGTTCCAGCACATCTATAACCCCCTGTGAGGATAATCGGCCCGGAGAATGATGAATGGATGAAATACAGCATGCTATTTTTGTCATTCCAAAAAATATTAAAAAAAAATGTAAAAACCTTCACGATTTTGTGATGACCCAGAGTGGATTCAGGGCATGGGGAGAAGGGAAAGATAATATGATCAAGCATGGTCACCAAGCAAATGAGAACTCGCATCTCAAGGCACCATTGATTGTATCTCGAAACATATTCTGGTTCACACAAAAGTAAAGAACTCTTTATAGTTACCATTGTTCCCTGACAGTATCTAATATGAATTGAGCCGTGACCTTAAAACCAAGGTAGGCACTCAACCATGTTATTTCAGTGTAGCATTACAGCCCTTATTGTATTACAAATAACAAGGACAGTGCCAAACAACAAGACCAAAAGAGCAACACTGACATGCAAAAGGCGGTAAATGAAGCTAATCGCAGCCTGAGCAACAAGCCAATCCCTCTGTTTTTATGTGTATTCCCTGTGGGCTGAAGTTAAAAATACAAAAAAAAAAAAGAAAAGAAAAAAAATCCCTTTCCCGTAAATCCCAGAGGACTTCCTTTGTACTTTAATGATGTGCTTTCATCTCCTCCTGAGATACAAAGCACAGGAGGGAAAAAAAAAAAAAACACCTCCCATGCTTTTTGGGAGGAGTTTAGCCCGCGTGCACAGACATGGAGCCGACATCGTGAGATGGGAACCTGCTGAAACCTCTGTAACGTGAGAAAAGACACCAAGACAAATAGGGGACGTAAACACAGAAGAATGTCGCCCTCACCACAAAATAGAAGAAGGGAGAAAAAAAAAAAAACTTTCCCAGAAGAGCAAACACACTTTGAAGCCCCATTGCTTTTTTATACTTGTCATACTTTTATGAATGAGTCAAGGAAAACAACACTTGTGCTTTTATGGTGCTGATGAATGGATAGCCTACTCCGGAAATAGAAATGACTGAGGCGCGTTCAAACACGAGTGCTCAGATAAGAAGAGTGGAGCAATAAACAAATGTGCTAAGAGTCCACCAACAGGAATACGTATTGCTTTGAAGAATACAAGAGTTGCAGCTATCGAGATCTTTTGATACGCTGATATCCTACAGAAAATTCAAATCAAATACAAAAAACACAGAGAACCAACACATTTACAGTTAAATGATATACATGTATATCTTTGATTTTTTTTCTCTTAAATTTAATCTGTGCTAAGTAGCACACTGCTTTCCTCTCTAGACAAATACATGTTAACAAATGTTGATCTATGAGACAAAATGGCCAGCTGAAAAGCAAATTTGAATCAGTCTGTTAAAATGTGATCAGTCGGAACAGCAACTGCATCAGACTGTCAGCATCAAGGTGTGCAGTCATTCACATTTATCACGCTAGCCTATATGGACCACTTGAGTGCCTAGCTAACGGCTTATTTATGCCAGACGCAGCCCGAGCCACCTGTAAACACCACAACAGGAACCATATGTCATTGTCAGCACAACAGAGTCATTCTTAGCTCCCTGAATTGGGGATTGAACATGAATTCAGAACAAGGATGCCTTGTTTGTATCAAGAGTCTACAGCAAAAGTTGCACTAGAGGTACACGGCGAGGAGTGGTCTGACGAGGGATGAAATCCTCGTATTTACTTCCTGGTTGGCTGGTATATCAATATTCCTTAATATGGGCATGCTGGAAACAGGCTCGCTGTCACCTTATTGTCATGCGACTTTTCCGATCTGAGCGAGTTCCGTATGAAAAGGGGTCTAAATCCTAAAAATGTAATCACTGGTGAAGTGACAAAATATTTCAACAACAAGTAAATAAACAAGCTGACTAAAAGACTAGCAAATGAAGATGCAAATAAAGGGGCTTACAAACAAGACGACATGCAAATGCACAAACAAACAAACAAACTAAACTAACTAACTAACCTATCAAATATCTTCCAGTTAAGTAGCAACACACTAACTCACCTGTCTACCAACCAACCAATAAAGTGACCAATTACTGACCTAATTGATTTGTCTTTTAATGATCCTACTAACTAACTAACTAACTAACTAACTAACTAAAGGCCAAATCACAAGTCAAATGACACTTGATTGTTTCCAGGCTGCCTTTGAAGTATGTCAGCCATGAAAAAAAGAAAGACATCTGGGTACAAATGGGGTCTTTCATGGTGTCCAATTAGACACTGCACACAAGCAGGTAGCCACCAGACAACTTCAGACTTCACAGCCTCCTATTAAGCACCAAATTAAAGTTGTTGTTTTTTTGTCTTCTTCTTTAGTGCTGGCCCATTTGCTGTGCTAACAGACTCCCTCTGGAGCCCGGCAGACAGTGTCTTCACGGGGTCCTGCCCCACTTCCTTTGCGTCTGGCCCACTTCGCAGTCGACTGACTAGCAAACAAAAACGACGCCGCGGTTGCAAGTAGCTCATCTGAACACTAACTTTGGATGAACGGCCACAGAGATGCCAGCCGTCTGGATGGAACGCACTACAGCTTAGACTAGACGCTTCACTTGGGACACACAGACAATACGGCTTTTTTTTTTTTTTTGTCCCCAAAGCTCCTTCCCAACAACAGACGCCAAACACTCGACTAACTGATTTCTTTCTGTCTGAGAGGTGTTAAGAATGGATAATATACCCCAATAAAACAGACGACTCAACCCTTGGCCTGCCCTTGTTTAACAATCGATCAGTCATTCCCTAACAATCGTGAGGCCATAGACATTCTCACACTCTTATGTGAAGTTGTCTACAACTACCATAAATGATTTGTAGAGGGGATTCTTGTGCTTGAGTTGCTGGAAGCAGGAAAACAAAGGTCAATCTCACTTTGAAGTGGACCTGGATTGGCTGACTTTGTGTTTGACATAACTTGACAGGCTCCTGATGTGGGTGCGGGGACAAGTTAAGGAGAAATAGGAAGCCGTGAAAATGGAGCATCATGTGATAAATGTCGGTCTGAAGAACAGTAAATTTAACTTTACAAAAAGCCAAGAAGGCACCTTTGATCATCAAAGTGTATGTGCGTTCTTGTAAGGTGGCGCTAGCTTACCGCAGAAGTTTAGCTTACCACAGAAATGTGAAGCACCCAGCTGCAACTGCAGCCACAAATAATGAGATACAAAGGTGGTCATGTATGTACCCATAATAAAATTCTTTGCCAAACTCAACTAGAACACCCTGTTGCAATTCTGTGACATGTATGAAAGATGTTGTATTGTATTTTAATGTTACGTTCTCATTTTTGGGCAATTGATGGTTAAAAGATGGTTAAAACTAAAGGTTGCAACCAACACTTGACACTAGTCTCAAATACAGCAGCAGGTAAACTCTTAAAGATAATGAATGACTGAATAACACAATGAATCTAAATTTTTTAAAAAATGTGGTTGAGGGTTTTTCTCAGAAGTGAAAATAAGTGTAGAATTCTGCTACATTTGTAAATTCTCAACTTCACAATTTCGTAAATTTTCAAATTTGAGATTATAAAACTGACAAAATCTTTTTTTTTCCCTTTACTGCCCAGCAGACAACCTTAAGTGACATGCAAATGAACTGGCAAACCAATCATTTCTAAAATGTGCTAACAAACAGGCAAATGATGAACATTCAAATGACCTAATGCATGTGCTATCAGACTAACAAAGAACCTAATGGACTAACAAACCTTGTGAACAGACTTGCACAATAGAGAACAATATTCTTATTAGCTAAAGCAAGTGAGCTGTGCTATTTTGCCACAAAGGCATCCAAGAAACAAAAAAGAAAAACTTATTTTGATTCTTTTAGTAATTCCCAGTTTATTTGCATTCCTGGCTCTCATCTATAGTCACCAAGACAGCACTAATAAACACCTGGTCATTATTTTGACTCACAGAGTCAAATATTCAATAATAACGCCTCCCAAAAAAAATTGCGTAACTGCTGCAACTCTTTGGTTTCCTTCCCCACCTGCCGCCCCTCAAACAAACATAACGTCATATAGACTCAACAGAGTGGAGTTTACAGGCAAAACCATCACATTTATCAGGCGCCTTCCTGTTAAGCTTGACCTTCTTTTGTCTGGGTGACTGTAACAGGAAAATGTATTAACAAAATATCACTACTAGGAGGTGATCTCAAGTCCAGAAACGACCACCTCAGAAGTAAATTTAAACAACAGTCCCTGCATTCCAAACACACAACAGTCTCCCAAAAGTCCCACTTTTTCCATCCATTTAACACGATACCTTGGTGTGTGTGCGTGTGTGTGCGCGCATGTGTGTGTGAGAGACACATTTGCATCCAATGCAAACCTGAGCCTGCTCTGCGACTCTTTCGCCTTGTCACATGACCGAAAACATCAACATGCTGAGTCCGCAAGCGAGGCAACTGGTCACCAGGGAAACACTTGAGACAGACGCACACACACACATATATTTGCTCTAGCCAATAGCAAAGCAAGTTGTTGCAAACGCTGCACTCATCAAAATGAAAGGGCATGTTCATATGGAACAGAATAGCATGCTAGCCAACAAACCAAATAATAAACAAACAAATATGGACTAAACCAATGGTTCTCAAACTTTTTGTCAATGATTAAAGGTATTTCTTTTTTCAGAAAATTACCCCTTAATCAAGCAACTCCAGAAGATAGCTCGTATGACATCATTTTTTGTAGTTTTTCTGCCTGAAAATGGCAAAGGTATCATTATAACACACTTTAATAATATGTTGTATCATGTTCCAATAAATTTGCCCTTAATTTGGAAAATAATGTTCCCGTCATAACACTGAGCAGTTAAATTTGCGTTTGAAAGAATGCAATGCGTGGCGCAATTAACTTAATTAAGTTATAGGGACATTAATTCTTGTCCTATGTGTTTGTTACAAGTAGTTGAATGGGTGTCATATTTAACACGCATAATTTATGCTGCATTGTGTTTTAAGGGCCTATGACTTTAGATTGTGTGTAAAGTTGTGAGACGCAGGTCATTTCCTTGCACCACTTCCTTGCATTTGCTTTGTTTTGAATGACAGGTGGGCAAAATGACCTCATCAACAAATTTCATAATATAGATAGATGTAAGAATACAAAAGTATGGTATAGATTGACACTATTATTACTTGTATACAACTGTTGGTTGGTTGGAGTACATAAAGTTAATATAATTTGCAAATTTCATCCATTCGACCAATTATTTCTTGTCGATGTTTCTGAAGGGCTGATTTAATCGGTTGGATGAATAATTGCTCAGAGCCTAATCAAGTACTAATAATGGGTTATCATTACCAGCGACTATTCAAGAATTGGGTACTAATATTGGCGTGTTAAAAAAAAAAAGCAGTACAGAACATCCCTATTATAAACACACAAAATCAAGCATACTGTAAACGCTTGGGCCAGGCAGAAAAATATCCACACTCACAACACGTCCGCAGAAAGCCAAGCGCAAATCCATTCATATAAAAGACTGCAGTCATAAAGATACTCAAAGGGCCCGTTCGCAGAGAGGTGCTTCATTAAAAGCATTTTACTGCTTTTTTCTTCCGTCTTGGAGCACCCGTGAACAATAACACAAAAATAACGATGAGTCACGGCCGCAGCAGCACTTCGTCCATCTTACCTTTCTGGCAGTGGTTGGAGTTCCAGCAGCGGAAGTTGTAGTTGTTGTTGAACATGGTCTTTCGGCACTGCGGGTTGTTCTCCATGATGCCCGGGCACACGTCGCTGCACTCTTTGGACTGTTTGTTCCCGGCGATAAAGTTATTAAACTCGGCGTCCATGATGAGCGACCAGTCCACCGAGTCCAAGTAGCATAGCTCGGGGTTCTTCTCGATTCGGATGGCGCCTCGGGTGATGTTGCGCAGGTTGTACAGGCCGATGTCTTTCAGGCTGGTCATCTCGAAAATGACCAGGGCGTAGTTGTAGAAAAGGTTGCGGCCACGGATCACGGCCAGGTTGGGAAAGAGGGTGCTCAGGCTGTCCAGGCCGGAGACCCGGAAGAGCAGCAGGTAATCTGTAATCACGGTTAGCTTGGGGAAGCTGAGCGTACGGAAGATCTCTTGGTTGTTGTTTTTATCGCCGATCAAGAGGATCTGCAAGTAGCCCTCCACCACCGTGCAGTTCTCCAGACGGCGGAATTCGCTGATGTCATTGCCGATGTAGATGCTTGGGCCGCAAACTGCGGGTTGGAGAAATCAAACAATCACATAAACAAACTCACAAACGAGTGAAGCAGCAAAACTAACAAGTACGGGTAGGCAAACAACCTAATTATAAAACATGAACACATCAACAAATAAATTAACATTAATGGATGAATGAACTAAAAATTAAATTTGCTAATATACAGACTAACCAGCAAATTGACTATACTAACAAACTATACATGTGACAATATTTCTCTACAATTACAACTGATAAACTAACAAATCAAATGAACCAAAATGTGAACAGGCAAGCAAACTAAATTGCCAAAATGAACCGCTTACGCAACAACTTTTAATCATCGCGTAATCATTTCGAGCCTCTGGTTCAGCCTCTCAACAGTAATTATTCTGATTTATGTAGCCCTTCATTAAAGTAAACGGAATATCTTTTACATGTAAGCAAAATGAGATATTTGCAAAGATTGGTTATTTCCTTGGGAAAACAATGACGACACTAGTGATGGGATCAATTTAAAAAAGGTAGGTAGGTGAATGCATCAATCCTACCAATGTGATATTAGTTATTTTTCCATTAAAACACCAGCAATGCTAAACACCAATAAATGATCAATTACCTCTCATCTGGAAAAATGGTTTAGTATCTGATTGCTCAATTAATCAACTGAATAATCCATAGAATAAACAATTCCAGGGGTGATTCTAGAACCAGTTTAGGGGTGTTGACCTCCCAGTCAGATTAAAAAAAATATATATAAATGCCATTTTGTACATTTTGAAGTGATTTCGTTTTCCCATTTATGGGATCTGGACAGCCGTAAATCAACAGACTAACTAAATGAGCAAATTACAATTTTTACCAGGCTGCATGGATGAAGAAATGATTCATGTGTCAGAATGATATTATTCACTAACTGACAAGTAAAATTGTATATTTCTAAAGTTAATGTGTTTGTTCAGTTGTTTTTGTGACATTTGGCAGGTTGTTTCAGGTGTGTAGAGTTGACAGCCAATATGGAGCATTTGAGAAATGGCTAGAGTAAATTCCGCCTTAAAGACTAGTAAATCCCATTGTTTTCTGCATAAATTGACATGAAATAAGAATATTATTGCACAGTCTTCATCTATTTATTTACATTCTTCAAAATATAGATGACTAAAGGAAATCCAAACAAAACAATGTTCATTCCTGAACTGCAGCACTATTTATAATGCAAGTCTTAGCCAATACATTTCCCAAATATTGACAGTACACTTGGCCTGTGGACTTGTGTACAGAACATGTTTGCCAGGCGTGACAAAATAAATACTACGGTCAGGTTCAATTGGAGCGCTGGCTTGAAAAGTGTGGCCATGCCTTGAGCTTATTGTTTCCCGATAGCGTCCACCTACAATCACGCTGTTTTGTTGATTTTTGGAGCCGGCTCGGTGAGATGTCAACAAGGCGCCACATTAAAAGAAAAAGCAGATCAAAACAACCGCAGAAAAAAAAAAGGGGAAAAAAAGAAAAACACGCAGGATTTCGCAACATTGTTATTCACATAGCAGAAGGAAAATTGCAAAGTTGTGGCTTCAGATATGCTACTTGCTAAAAGCATGCTAAGACTTAACAAAGGACAATCAATTATGCTTGTGTTTGCTTAGAGAAATGGACCTGGAAAATATAAAAATCAAACAGAGCTGCATTCTACACTCGGCCAATCACTAAGATTTGAACAATCGCCAAAGATTCACTTAGACGCATTCTGCCTCAGTTGCTTCAAGACACTATACATGGCTACGACAAACCTTATCACACAAATGAATTTCTGAGAGGTCATTTGGGCTAGGGTTGGACAATAATAAAGAAAAGAATAGAAGTATTTCCGGGTTTGGCAATGACGCATTTCCATTTCTGGGTTTGCGCTATTATTTTCTATTTTTGTGGTTCAATAAACATGCTTCAGGCATTTCAACGAAGTTCGTTTTGCATTATTCAATTTTTTCTCGGCAATTTTTACACTTTTACTGCAAATGCCCATGCATTTTTTTTGCAGGCGGTAGAAGCAACACTGCCAACAAATGTTAAATGCAATAGAAGTCAGAACCTTAATTCAAGTATCACACATCAAACATTTCTTTTTTTTTTTTTTTTTTTAACCCTCCGGAGCATCTGGATTCTATCAGGATAGAAGAGGTGCTGGTTCAAAGTCAACAAACTGCCATGCACAGACACGTTCCCATTTTTGGGGCTTTGAATCATTGACGCCCTCATAATTTGCCACGCCGTGATGGTGGCGACGGTAATGATGGATGGAGCGTTTCTCCTTCTCCTCCCACCTGCATGTGTCAATATGAACAAGGCTCACAGATAAACTGTGACTGCAAAGTGGATTTTTGCCTTCTTAACTTGAGGTCATGAGGCCAGTGGGTCACAGAGAACTTTTCTTGGAGCACTTCAAGAATACTACAATACTAAAAAAAAAATAAGAGCACCAACTGAAGGTGGGAGCTATTACAAAGATGAACCTGTGCCAAGAAAGCATGAAATTCTGTTCTTCTAACATGCTGGAGTTCCAACAGGAAGACAAAACGTTCCCTCTCCATCGGAGGCGGGAATAGTCTTTATTTATTTCTCCATCCGAAAAAGAACACACAGAACCTTCCCGCTGACAGCCCGACCTATTCCTGAGCTCCTCAACATGCTTTCGCAAATGAATATACTGGAAAAGATCCACGCAGTGCTTTGATAATCATTTACAGCACGACCAAATGTTTTCTATTGTCACAAATAAGTGACCTCATCGACGAAGCCTGTATTTTTCCATCCTTAAAGGCAAACACAAAATCTGATCTGCATCCAACTCATAGTATGATTTAATTTTGCGTTTCCTGACATTGATACAGGGTAAAAAAGACTAGAAATGTGACACACAAAAAAATCTAGATTTTCTTCAATTAGTCTGGATGTTTACTATTTTAATTCATTTTAATGGAAGAAATATATCCAACAAACATGAATTTAAAGATGTGATTAATTTAAAAAAAAATCCTATGTGAAATATTAAGGGAAAACAATGCATAAGTTCTGCATTACTTAAAGGGATAATCCATTTAGTTTGGATTTTTTAGTCGTAAATGTTTTTTTTTTCTAATTAATTTGATAAGTAAATTATTTTGTACACTTATTACCTTAAAAGAACATGCAACTTGCTCTCGACTGAAAATTACATCACCTTTGCTCACGGCTTGGTTAACGGCCAACCATGGTTTTATTCAACGTGTGTTTACAAAATTTTGACCGGTGCTGTACCTAAATCCACTTTCTGGGAACACAAAACAGACTGAGATTTAGTGCAACATACCAGCAAACTCAGAAAAACAAACTAATCCTCAGATTTGCATTAATAGTCATCCCAAATTTTATCACCGGTTCTAAAAACTTCAAACTGTCTTTTAATAAAACAGCAACCTCTCAAACTCCAAGTGGTCTCTGCTAGTGCCTCTGGGTTCAAGTGATTCTACGGCCGTCCGGTAGTCAAAGCACAAAAGCACGTTTTGTCGCGCTGAATAAACGACGCCGACAAACTGACCTCTTTCAACCCCGGCGCAGGCGAGTGACTTCAATGTGAAAAAAAGCAAAGCGACACCAGGCCTGGTGACTCACAGCGGGGCCGGTGCCCCGCTCAAAATGTTCTTAATGTGTATGCTCTTTGTTTGCATTTGCTCTTTAATTGGGACCAACTGGGTTCGCATGAACAACCATGGCGAAAAGCGGGAAGATCCCCCCGCCCCTACAACAGAAGGCACTGAGAGTGCGGGTCTTATTGGTGTGCCATTATACATTTAAAAGGAAAAAAAAAAGATTTAAGGCCAGCCAGTGTGTTGGTATGGCAGCTATGTCTTTCTCTATAATCTTCTTGTCAGCAGCATGCATACCTGTTCAAACAAAACTTCTACCCGGACATGTGTGAAAAGTCACCCTCTTACGTCATCGTAATCTTGCCCTTCACGGGAAACGCTCCCAGTTGAGCTTAACGGTGCTGAAACCACTCTGGAATGTTTTTAGTCAGTTAGAAACAAAATAACAATATGATGATGACTGTCCCCACTGTTAGGCTCGTGATATCCCACAAACAGATTTACGTCAATGTCGTCCGTCTTCAGGGGAACTGATCCCAGTGGTGTTAGCTAGGGGTGAAAACAACTAAGTGTTTTCGGCGACAGGCAGGTGTCGCGGCCTGAGCGCTGCTCTTCAGTATCGTCCAGCTGAGTACACAAGTTTGTCTGGTCGGCCTTCATCGCATGTTTACTCCTGATAACCTTCTCTCCGGCTAGATAGTCCGTGGCCAATCAAGAGGAAATCCACAAAGGATGCACTCCAACGACAAATCAGTCAACATTTAGGGATAAGGAGAACTCCCCCCCTCCCCCCCTTTGAGGATTTAACAGTTCCTACATAACCTAATATTGTGCCTTTTATGTTAAATAGTCAAGAAACTGACAAACTAGCACATTCCATGTTTTTTTTTCCATTTCGCTTGTTGTAGTGGAGCTTAAAACAACTCTATAAAATTATTTGCTGAGACAACATGGGCACAGCTATACTTGCCAGCTGGGGGCGGAGATGTGACATGGCCTTTGTTAACTGCCAATCATTCTTTCAAGCGTCATTTTCTTATTCACATTGTGGTAAGTCTTTTGGTCCACAGTCAATACTGGAGCGGTCAAAAGTAATCCAACTACAACTAAGTGATTACCAAATTAATAACTATTTTAATAATCGAGTAATCATTTAGAGCATTGTTTAACTTAAAAGCTGTTTAAATCCTCTGATTTCAGCCTCTCAACAGTGATTATGTATTGATCTTTGTAGTACTTTATCAAAACAGACCAATTATCTTTTTTATAGTTTAATAAAAATAAGACACATCTGCTTTTACTTTGAAAACAATGGCCGTACCACTCACAGGATCAGTTGCAAAAAGGTTGATGAGTACAACATCAATCCCTCTCGTTTGTTATTGTTTAATTGTTGCTTAGCTGCGGCTCGGTGAAACAGTGGTTAGCACATCCGCCTCACAATTCAGAGAACGAGTTCAAATCCACTTCGCTCCGGCCTTCCAGTGTGGACTTTCTCCTTGAGCCCGCATGTGTTCTCTCTGGGCACTCTAGTTTCCTCCCACACACCAAAAACATGTATGGCAGGTGTATTGGAAATAGTAAATTGTCCCTAGGTGATTGTGTGCGCGAATGGTTGTTCGTCAATGTGCGCCCTGCAACTGGCTGGGATAAGCAAGCCTGCGCCTCTTGTGAGAATAAGCGGCTGTAGAAAATGTATGGATGTGGTTTGGCTTTTTTCTTTTTTAAGGAGAAATCAAATAAATTATTGTTAAAATAATGTCACATTTGGCAAATTAATTTTAGCTGATATTTAATCGGACATTATCCACGCCGAATAATCGGGTGGGCATTACTCCTGAGCAACACAGGTCCACTTTAAAAAAATAATAATTTCAGCATACATTTTGCAAATGATTCACCGTTTTGCAATAAATTACTTCATGTTCTAATATTGCTCTTAACTTGCCACAGCATAAAATAGGCATTAAATGTGATTTGCTGATACCTACAAAACACTTGGCAAAGTCTCGCAAACACACAAAAATACTGGTGTAGAGAATTAGTCTAATTCACAGAACATATAAGAATGTGCCAGTCACCAGTAGCTAATGCTAATGTGTGCGTCCAACAACAATACAGAGCTGCTTAGTTTTAGGATTTAATATAATAGAGTTGTATTTTGCTGTCAGCAAGTAATGGGCAAAGAAACTCTGCTGGGATGGTGTTATGCAACTTTGTCAAACTGGGAATGTCACAATTTGGCAAAATTTAGTAGCCCTTACTCACAGACACATCTTGGAAAAGAAGCAACGTATGAAGGATTTACTTGGTCGTGTAATTTCCACTTTGATGGGTGGGCAGGAACTCCAGAGACCTATTTATTAATGTACACGCAATTAAAAAGCCACTTTGACATAATGTGCGTTTCAAACTTGGAACATTTGCCATTGCACAATTTCGAACCTTAGCAGTCAACCCAAGTCTTGAAAACCTCACACTACTACTCATTTGAGCCAGGATCAAGTGGTTTTATTCTGGTAGGTTTTGACTCCATGTTTTTATTATCATTCCCGCTGTCTTGATGGTGCTCCCAGACACACTTTTTGTAGTTTGCATTGCATTAATTTTTATTCTATACTATAGTGTTTGAAAAGACTGTTTTGTATTCATATTAAGCCTGGGCGATATGGTCAAAAAATAATAACTCAATTTTCATGTGACATTCTGGACAGTTACAATTTTAATCGATCTTAATTTGAAGTAATAAACACAACACACATTTATTTGAAAGTCAATTGAAAAATGAATCCTGTAGAATGTATTTAGTTTTTAGTATGCAATAAAGTACGCTGATTTTGAATCAGTTTTAGCATAAATTTAACGGCCATAGCTTGTGCATAACTTACTTGAATGACACAATTAACTCATTCAATACCAAAGATGTATTTTTACATATTTCACGAGTCAAGGCATTCAATATTGGGTATGTATTTATTCATTATTTTCAAGTGTTATGGTAAGCAGGTTCAGAAAATGGATGCCAAGAAGTTAGTTTAGTTAATAATTGTTATAAATTTGTCTTATAAACCAATTGTCCAATATAGTACAATGAAATAAAACGACAAATAAAATGATTAATCAAATTAAGTTGATTTATTGCCCAGCTTTAATCTATATTACACTGGTTAACCTCTGTATACACTTCCGCTAATAATATTAAAATACGTTTGTAGCATTTATAAAGGTTTTATGATTTTGACACGCTGGAATAATTGAATCCAATTCCTATGCCTCACTTATAGCCACATATGGAAGTTTTAGCAAGAGATTATGATTAATTGGCAAAAGAATACAAGACAAGCTAACGACAACAGGGGGAGAAGCATCAGGTTTGTCCTGTGACGACGGAGGCTAGGGGCGAAAGGCCGTAACGCTCCGTTTCACAGGCTCCTCACTCTTTCCGATCAACAGAACTCAGTCTGTTTTGCGTGTGAATGTACTTTGGCTTGTTCTATTTTAAAACCCCCCATACCCCGGTTCAACCCCGCCAGCCCGCCCCTCCCCAATGTGCCGCTGAGAGCGGGATCAGGCCCCGGTTCACAGTATGGATGGTAACTTGCAACACATGGTGAATTTCCATATATAGCTAAACAAACCATGTAAGAAAAAATTGTTAGAGCTTGATTCTTCCCAGATGACTATTGTACCTTGCAGGTGCATGTGTGTGTAAGGTTTCAAAACAGCAAGGCAAGGGGGTTTTGAAACAGATATGCCAATTCAGAGGCATGACGGCGGCTTTAGCAACATACTTTAGCAACTTTAACGCAATCTTAACTCTTTCAGTGCCAAGTGTTATCGGAAAAGGCAACTTCCAGTATATTTAGCGCTTTCACTCATCTTTCAAGACCGACAAAATATGATGTGCTGTGTCAATGTAAACATGGGTGGGATCATATGAAAGATAAAGTTCCGGTCCTTAGTTAGAATTGCAACTTATGTATGTGTAGTATGAATGGCAATACTCCCATCCAATGGTCAGTTATTACTACAGTGATCAATTGGCTTAATATTTGATAAGCACAAGTCAAGGGTGTCAGCTACCCTGCATAGAAAACATATTTGATGAGATTATTATTTTTATTAAATTAGAATTCTCATCCATGGCATTGAAAGAGTTAAGATTCCTAGCTTGTGGATAACTTGCCTAAAGAGACAGTTTGTTTATTTAGCCATTTATAGTAGAAAAATGTTATTATTTTGTCTATATTATATATTATTTTGATAGCCACATTATTTTTCTTGTTCATTTAATACCTTTAAAAACAAGTTTTCTACTTGAAGTTGACTGAAAATGACATCACCTGGATCATGGCTCACCTGTTAGTCATGTGACGTTACTAAGCTTAAATGACTGATTGTTACCGGAGGCTTCAGCAACGTCATCTTCAGTGGA
This sequence comes from Hippichthys cyanospilos, assembly GCF_059441005.1. Taxonomy (NCBI): domain Eukaryota; kingdom Metazoa; phylum Chordata; class Actinopteri; order Syngnathiformes; family Syngnathidae; genus Hippichthys; species Hippichthys cyanospilos. The sequence goes on from NC_142372.1 coordinate 5,329,634, forward strand.
CAGCAAGACAAAAAAATTGTGTTTTTAAAAGTATGCACTGTAAGTAAAAAAAGTAATCCTAGTTATCAAAATCACACAAAAAAACCCAAAGAGGTAATTTTAGGTTTTTAAGACTACAGACACTCAATGCCAGGTACATATTTATATTTATTTCAAAATATTTTCAAGTGTTATGCAAAAATAATGTCTAAAAATGGCTAGTGATAAAATAGTTAATTATGCACAAAATATTAACTTTTTATTACTAAAATCGCTAAATAAGTGGATATCCCTTTAAATGCCAAAATTGAAGCCACTTTTTTGCTAAATCTTTTATTTCACAATTTAACTCATTTTCAAATCTTCCATTTTAAAATAATTAATTAATTGAATTCATTCAATGTATTGTCCAACCCAACTTGAGGGTAAACAATGTCTTTACTGACTCAGCCCCACCAAACAGAAACTTCAACTGACCAACTGATTAAATTAAAAAAAAAAAAAGTGTCCTAAAACCTGTTCGGGAATCCAATCAGTTCCCAAGTCTCACACAGGAGTAACAAAAAGTGAATCACTGTTTACATTATTATGTAAGATATGTTTAAAAAAAAAAAACATAGTTCGACAATGTGCGTCCCTATTAAAAAAATTACTAGCAACCCATTTAGGAACCCTCAATTTAGGGAACCTGTCCAAGGGAGATGATGGGAAATAAAAAGAACCTGTGACGATGCGTATGGCTTCCCATGCTTGTGCTCTACCAAGTTTGAAGTGAGCGTACTGGCCAGTGACTCAATGGAGAAAGTCAGTCAGGCTGCGGATGAAAACCACTCTGTTGATTCTGACTCACTGTGTGGCGAAGCAGCACCCACAAAAACGTGGAAGGTATCCATAAGCGCAGCGCCACAGCAGACCAACCAAAAAAAAAAAAAGTCTATTTACAGGTAAAGAAATCGAAACACCTCACCGTTAATTGGATTCACCTTTACGTCGGAGCAGTAAGTTGTAAACGATGCAAAAACTAAAACTGGCACTGCCTTTACAAACAGCCCAACAAAAATTGTGAATCTGAACTACTTTTTTTATCCCCGAAGTTCACTAAGTAGCATAAAGTGCGAAAGTACTTGTTCAAATACGCCACCGACGTACAGTACAATGAAAGAAAAAAATCTAAATAAAAGCCTTACAAATACTACAGGGATAATGAAATAAGCCTTGGAATGCTTTTATTTTGAAGATAGTGGCGACATCTTCCTGTAACCAACTTGCTTTATCTTCGGGCTGCATTGGCGGCTACGGTGGCGGCTGTTTAAGTTCTTTTCAAATGATATATATCTAATAATAAAATTCATCTAATTTTGAATGGCAGAGTATTGTCTCGCTACATAAAGTGGACTGCATTCTGCCTGGAATTGCTTCTTTTTACTAACCCATCATGGGTTATCTTATGAATGTCACATGACTAACAGGTGAGCCATGATTGGTCGTTACTCAAGCCATGAGCCAGCTGACGTCATTTTCAGTCGACAGCAAGTAGAAAATTGTGTTGTTAAAGGTACTAATTTCACATAGAAAAATAATTAGCTTATCAAAATAGTTAGACAAAATATTAACTTTTTACTGCAAAACAAGCTAAAGAAATAAATTAACCTTTCAAGCAAGTTAAGCACAAACTATGAATGTTAAGTTTATGCTAAAACTAGCTTTAAATCAGTAGTCATTCCTTTTGTCTGCTTATTTTCCACAAGTTTTTCAAAATAAATCAAACCCTTTAACCCTCCATTGAAATTGTAATCATCCAAAATTACGTAAGAAAATACAGATTTTATATTTGGGCCATTTCACCCAGCCTTAAATTTAACACTTAAAATTTAAACTTAGGATCCCTAAATTAGTTATAGGTCATGGTTTTTAATGCATTGTTGTTTAAGTTTTTATTGTTTCTACGCATTAATGTCAATGCAGTGTATCTTATTTGGACCCTTTTTTGACAGTCTGGCTCTGGAATGAATTGTTTACATTTTATATTATTTCCTTTGATGTGGTTTCCTCAAATGTAGTCACAGGTCACATTATATCTGGTAGAAAGCAACTAAGTAACTACTTACGCCGAGTCTCCAAGTCTGGGTCTAAGATAAGTGGGTTGTGTCAGGAATTGCATCCGGCATGAGAAAAACTGTGCCAAACAAATCATCTGTGATTCACTGTGGTACAACATCAGAGCTTTGGATAGTTTCACACTATAATGGCAACAGAGGTTAACTTATTTTTACACTTGTTTTGGGAACAATTTCTGACCCCAAATGGGTTGCAAGCATTTTTTATTAGTTTGCACATACACAAAGAGTGGGATTTTGTTATGCTACATCAATGTTGACAAGTGTAGTTAATTTCACCTTTGTGTGACAAACACCCTGCGGGGGGTTTTCTTAAACATTGAGTCCAAAAATTGAGATTTTATCACTACCAAGTGATTGTTTTTTGTTGTGGTGTATAAACACCCAGTGAGTTTTTTTTTTTTTTTTTTACATTTGTATAACAATTCAACTTTCAAAAGTAATATGAAGGACACTTTTTTGTCTTGTTAAAAAACACTTGTATAACTTCCAGAACCATTTACTTCCTATTGAAATGATGTTATCAAGGCTTTTCCCAGTAGCAAAACAAATATTTGTTGGTTAAAAAAACTTATCTTAAACATTTCTCCTTCCTATTAGCTTTTATTTATGGCTAGAACCTCAGACAAACTTTAGGGACCACAATAGGGGTTGCAGGTCACTTCAAAGTAAAACGTGGGTTGACCTAGTCTTGATATTTCTTTTATGACGAAAAGGACTACGTGATTCACTGACGAGTGACTCTCCATATGTACTCAATCAATTACGTAAAAAGAACCCATAAGGCATAAAATTACATCATCATTAAGTATATCATTGGAAAAAACGTGACTGTTATACCGCGACAGCCGGCAACGCATTGTCTCGCTCCTGTAGCGTGGAATGGACGACAGAATGGCATTTTTAAACGATCGAACCCTTGTATATATTCTTTAAGTCATAATGTGAGGTGTTGAAAAAGAAAATGTTTGGACTTACTCTCTGTTGCGACAGGCCGAAGTGAGGACGACACGACCAGCATCAGCCCCCAAAACAAGGTCAAGCGGCTCCTTTCCATTCGAGCCCTCGTTCCCGGAGACGTAAATCCTCCGCCAAAAAAAATGGAAATAAATACACCCGTCGACTGGCTGTGAGGGGTAAAAGGGGGCCGGTGGGTCCAGTCCGTCCGTGTAAAAAAAACAACAACCCCAAAACACTGGGGGTTATTTGTGGGTGACGTGTGCGGGGTGGAAATGAAGCCTTTTAAATCTTCAGCCAGCGCCTTTTAGCCGTTAGCCGGCTAATAAAGCTAATGGGCTAGCAGCCACGAGCTAGCTCGCTCGGTCACGGAATCCCGCTCGGAAAAAAAAATCAGCATTTAAGCACACGCCAAAGCTTAAATCCGTTCATATTGCTCTTAAACGCCGGCTAAAGGCACAGCGCGTAGGTGGAGCGACGGGACGGATACGGCTAAACGGGGAGCGGTGGGGATTCCTGTGTAAGCCGCATCTTCACGCTCCATGTCGTGGTGGTGTGGGGGGTGAAGGCATAACGTCCCGCTGCTGGTGGAGGTGCTATCGTCCAGTCAATTCTTCCCTTGAAAGCTTGGATTACATATAATAATTTTAAAATAAAAAGCATCCGTAGCGTGAATGCCAGTTTGTCTTAAAAAATAGCAGAGTAGCGTGATTTTTTTTTTTTTGGGGGGGGGGGGGACCGCAGTCTCCCTCTCCTCCTTCCTCCTCCCTCCTTCTTCAGCCGCTCATTATGCACGGACTCACCGCGTTGTTGTTGTGGTTGCAATTCATCCTCGCGTGCGACTACGACATCAGGCCGAGGCCGCTGTATGCGTTCAAACCTCCTTTAACACCCCGTTCGGGTGTGGCTACGTAAAGATAATGTCCCTCAGTCTGTAGACAGCCTGTTCCCGAGCGTTGCCAGACGAGATTAACCGTGGCGCAGGTAAACGAAGTGTCTCCTTGCTTCGTTTGAGTCTGCAGTCTGCCTGTAAACACAAGCGCCGCTTGCAAAGATCTTGTATTTAAAGGAAGAGCTCACTGTGCACAAACTAGCACATATTAAAAATAATCAAATCATGTTTACTTAGGGACATTTTAATGGCCAATAATGATCATTATGACATGAATCATTTGAAAAAGTGCGATCAAATTATTAAATTTCCACGATAGTCACATAGAGCCCCCTCGTCAACGCCGAAAAATTGAGAAAGAGTGGTACGTCTTGGTTTTTAATACATCTTTGTTCATCGCTCTAGTCTCGTACAAAGCGGTGCGATGGAAATCCAGGGCGCCGATCCAGGAGGAGCAGGCTTGTTTTGCAGTTTTCTCCCTCCCTACACACACACACACACACACACACACACACACACACACACACACACACACACACGCCGCCAGTCAAATTAGAGGCATTACAAGTCGTAAATGCGGGTTACGTAAACCGCAACAACAAATACGATTTCCAATGTTGAAATCTTGGGAATGCTGCCACATTCGCGTTCATTTTTACATGTCAACAACACGCGTGCACGAGCGAAAACGGCATTCGTTGCTACTTTTGGAAAACAGCATTAATATGTATCGAAGATAATCCACAAAAATGGCAAAAGTTCAGCCCTGTTTCTTTTTATTTAAACTGGACCACTTTCGTTCACAATGTTTTGATGAAGATTTGCAATTTAACTTGAATACAGTGTGTACGAATCTAAAATATCTTAACGATCACTGATGTTTGTCTTGTATTTAATCAAAATTACAAATGAATGTGCTTTCAAATCACAATTAGTGGTTTTTGAACAAGTATGAGAAAAATACGAGTTAAAACATAATGGGGTGTGGAGGAGTGGTTAGCACGTCTGCCTCTCAGTTCGGAGTCCCGAGTTCAAAACAGCATGCATTTTCTGTTTGCATGTTCTCTCTGGGCACTCCGGTTTCCTCCCACCTTCCAAAAAACATGCAAAGCAGTGTTGGATATTCTAAATTCAACTTTAATGATTGTTCGTCACTGTATATCCTGCCATTGCCCGGCAACCAGTCCAGGATGCCCGCCCACTGCTTGAAGACTGCTGGGATATGCACCAGTGAGCCGGCGACCCTAGTAACCCTAGTGAGAGTAAGTGGCTACGGATGGTGTACATAACATGGCATACGACACTTCACCTATAGAAGTCTGAGTTTTTAGTCATGTGACATTTGCAAGATGAGCTTGCATATGAGAAGTTTGGTAATTACCAGAACCCTGAGCAACTGCAATGACATTTTTAGTTGACTCTAAGTGTCAAAATGGCTGCCAACTGAGAATATAATAACATGTATTTTTTTCCGCTTAATTCATTTTCTATAACCACAATAATAAGAATGCTGTGTATTAGACTAGTGGAAGGCATACTTAACATATTATTGTAAATAAAAAAATAAAATAAAAACAGGGTTACTTCCCTGTTTTGCGAGGCAGATTTATAAAACACTGTTAAGTTACCAATTTTTAATTTTCCAGGACATGTCAAATTTTTGTTGTGGCAATGCCCAATGTTTGTAATTTTCACTTTTCTCTCAGCTTCCAAATGTGTACTTTTCTTCCATAGACATCTCGCTGGTCTTCACATTTGCTTAACTGCAATGCAATTGTCACATGTGTCAAACCCAGAGCCAAAAACAAACATCTAATGTTTAAGAAATCAATCTAAAAGGCAACGCCTGAGTAACAAGAAACACCCATCAGTTGTATGTTGCAATACTTATGCTCTTGCAAAGTATGTGGCTTCAAAAAAAAGGTGCTCTGTCCTGAGTTGTTAATAGTGAATATCGTTATGTAAAATCTTGACTTTTGAACTTTTTTTTCTGAAATTTCTCTTTGATATGAAACCTTAAGTTGTTTTTTTTCACCTGTGCTACTTTTGATTTGGGGTCTAAACCTTTTCTTCCAAGGGTCACATTCGGAAAAATTATCGTGTACCGGGGGCACTTGGATTTTTTTTTTTTTAACTTTATTAAGGACACTAAATTAAATCAATCATTTGAATATTGTTTGTTCTGTATAACATAATGGTATTTTTAGATGTCAAAAACTCTTGCTACGAGGCTAATTATCTGGGATTTTACCAGATTTTGGGGTCATCAGAGTCCCAGACTCCACCACAAAATGTCAGCCCTTTCAAATGAACAGCTGAATCCAATCTCTAGATTCAGAAGTAAAACAGGAGCAATCTGTCATAAGGTCATAGTTTGAAGTAGTTACTTTGGTATCGCTAACTAAGTTCACATTTTGTATGTTATCTTTGATCACAATAGTCTTACGGAGAAATGTTGTACTGATTTAGTTGTAAGTTACCACTATAAGTCGTTGCCTGTCATTGTTGCTCTGAAATGCTGCCATCCAGAGGATGGAAAGAGCATGTCACGCCTGGGACTGTTATTCAGACAGTTACAGTAGTCTGTGGCTGTCTGAGGCCCAGGCAGGGGGTAGAGGGACTTGAGATTTACAGGGCAGCGGGGGAGGCACGTGATGCTTTGAGCAGACAGTAAACACCACCATGCAGAGCAGAACCCCAAAGGCCCGCCTGGGCCTACTGTACCTCTGACCGATGTGATTGTCACTGTAATTACGATGGGCTTTCTTCACTTTCCACAGGCACGGTTTGAACGCCATACATTACCTCAACTCTGGCAGAAATGCAACAATTAGCGCTAAGAGGAGAGGAGAGCAAGAAAAATGCACAGCGGCCCACCCAAGAGTCCAAATACAGTGAGTCACTCTAACAAGTGCTCACTGTACCAACATGACCCGATTTCGTCGGAGAATGAAGAGGGCTGTCGACTTGCATTTGTTAAGTCCGCCGATGAAAGTTTCCCGAGAAGGCCGCCGGCGGGCCCACCTACCACGAACCGTACGGCCCGGAATCCATTCTCATACTGCACTCATGTGGAAATAAGCTTGTTTACCACCAACGGCTCGCACATGCTAATGAGCGTCTGTTTGTTTTCCGCCGTGCTCATGCGGGAGGAAAGGATTTATTTATTTTTTTTGGTGGAGATGATTATATGCAGACAACATCTCAAGTGCTTTGGCAGACCTCCTGTACGTTCCACCTGGTCCACTGGTCCCAAACTACAAGGTTGTGCCGGGCCCCACAAAAATATTTTATCGGTCATCAGTGTGAAAGAAGATTATTTGTTTCACCTGTGCTCCCTGTACACATCTTCAGCAGCGCGTCTAGGTCACATCACACACTACAGCAAAAAGAAAAAAAAAGGGAAATCCCACACTAGCAAAAAGTAGTCTACGGCATTGTTTTGCAGAAGAGGGTATGATGTCTGAAGGTGGAAAAAAGACGCTTCTCAATATCCAACACGCAGAGAAGACCATATTAGGAATCCCCTATCACCTCCTTTTATCTCCCTCATTCCCTTTTCATCCCTACTTTCTACCCTCCTTCGATCATTCTCGTCTTCCCGTCTTTCTTAGATAAGTTTATTTAGAACGTGGATGCTTTTGGCCTGCTCTGTATATAATTTACGACACTACAATTTGTGGGGATCGTCGCCTCCACATTGTGACCCAAGGAATGAGCGCCCTCTACCGGTAGTTCGGCGAAACACAAAAACAGGACCATTCCTCCGAGGCAAAAAGAGCTTTACCGCGTCCTTGTTGTTTCTAGCCGAATCTAAAAAAATGGTACCTAGATAGCTACTGAAATTACGAGGAGGTAAATCTTTTTATGTCATGTATACTCCGAACGGTTTACCCTCATTAAATCTGCGCAGTTTCTGGGCCTATCCAAGATGAATACAACATTAAAATTCAATTCACACTGTGTTTAATATATGCAAGGACACACAAACGGAACGAAATGTTGATGTGATTTTTTGTTTCTTGTAGACGTTTAAATACCGGAACTTAATACCGGAAGTGGTACGTTTTTCCTGTTTCCAACCCTGCAAGCTAATCTCAAGCTGTTGTTTAGCGTTTACTATTTGAAAAGCGTTTTGCAATTCGCACAAATTAACATGATTAAAGCTATATTAATCTTCAACAACCATGGAAAGCCACGACTCATCAGATTTTATCAGTATTTCGTGAGTATTGCTCGTAAATAACGTGAATTGTTTTTTTTTTTTGTTTATGTCACACGAAATTGTCTTCATTTATATCCCCAAAACGCAATGCTAGCGTTTGTTGGCGTTAATTTAGCTTCCACGAATTTCTTACTGCAAATGTGAATTAGTTTTTCTGATTTCATGATGTACTGGCAAATCATGCAACATTGGTGTCATAGCTTTCTTCACATTTTAATATGTCTTAGATTCAGTAGGAGCATTGTGGTTTAATCCTGACCAGTCGACAGTGGATCGGCGCAATAGATTTTGAATTCTCTTACACTAACTCAGTTAATGGACATAATTTGTAGTTGAGGCCAGACCTGTGGCATTGAGAGGGGCTGGTTGGCCGGCCTCAGCGTTGTCTGCTTTTTGCAGATGTTTTGGTTCTGCAGGCTTCATCAAGTTTTGATCCTGTAGGTCTGATTCGATTGTTTTGCTGCTACGCATGATGACGTGGTTTTGATGAAGATGAACACCTAAAAAAAATATTTAAATGAAAATCAGTGCCTGATTTACTCATTGCCTAAATATCTTATCCCGCATAATTTCAATTATATTATAATGTATTACTAACTTTTATTTTCCTTTATACTGACAAATTCTACACTATGATGTGGTTTTATTTCAGGCAGAGGACATGCAGCAGCAGATCATCCGTGAGACCTTTCACCTAGTGTCAAAGAGGGATGACAACGTTTGTAACTTTTTGGAGGGAGGAAGGCAAGTGTTCATTGCAACTGCACGGTTACACCTACAGATGGAGCCAGACTTACAAAAAGAAATGGTCCCTTTACGTTTTTTGTTTGTTTTTAAAATCCGGGATCGCTCATGGTCATAGTTAGCCTGATAGGTGAATTTGTCAGTAAAGAATCACCAATAGGAAGGCGTTTACTGTATTGCAAAGTAAGATGAAGTTTTTTGTGGTCTTACAGTCTTATCGGTGGCTCAGACTACAAACTTATCTACCGTCACTACGCCACTCTCTACTTTGTCTTCTGTGTGGACTCATCCGAAAGCGAACTCGGCATTTTGGACCTTATCCAGGTCAGCTGATTTGTTTTATTTATTTATTTTTCCCCTGGTATCGGTCTGAAACAAAGTGGTATTGAATAGCGATATTACTGTATTTTTAAACTAACTTGCGTGCAGGTGTTTGTGGAAACACTGGACAAATGCTTTGAGAACGTCTGTGAACTGGATCTCATATTCCACATGGACAAGGTGAGTATAAAAAAAACTAGGAGATTTGAGATTACCGTAGTTAGATAACAGGCTTCCTCAAGCAAATCTGAATGCAATTAAAATGACTAATCACGGACTATGATGTCAAATATTGTCAGTAGTCAATAACTGCTTGCTGGTTTCTAACTGTTTATCAGCTTCCCACTTTTGTTCTGCCTCCTGTTGCAGGTCCACTACATCCTGCAGGAAGTGGTAATGGGTGGCATGGTGCTGGAGACAAATATGAATGAGATTGTGGCTCAAGTGGAGCTGCAGAACCGCATGGAAAAGTCAGAGGTGAGACTTCAAGCTTGCGCGCGTTCATGTAATATGTCTCTTAACAAAAAGTTGTTGAAAAGAAAAAAATCCATATTAATAACTTCTATCAAGTCTTTTTAACATCGACTAGCCTACCAATTAGTCCCTTAGTCTTTTGCTTCCCTTAATTCCTTTTTTAAGTAACCTTCTAAGGTTGGATGTGAGGTTTTTTAATTCCCAAAGGCTGAAGTGACTCAATTATCTTTTATACATGTGAATTTTTAGATGCTAACAAATTTGCTGTGCTAATCGGTTAGCTATGGTGCTCGTTGCCATTTAGTTCACAGATAAATGATGTTATATGTTCACTACCCATGTAATAGTGTCCTTAAAGTAACTTACAGACAATGCTTTCATGAGTGAACTGTTAGCTATGATGTAGTCAATAACTTCCTCCTCTTCTTCGTAACAAGCAGACTGGGCATGTTTCGTGCTTGATTATCCACTACTGGTTAAAATTTTAATGCCTAAAACCAAGCCACAATAGATTGTTTGTTGCTTTTTGGTAAGATTCATTTATTAATTTTTCAGAAAAGCTCCATGTGCTGAGATTGTCTTTATTGAACGGCATTAGCTATTCGTCCAATAGGTGGGACACCAAGAAAAGCAATGGAGCCAATTTGTCAAGATGGTCTTTGCATATCTGTGTGTGTGTGTGTGTGTGTGTTTTTTGTTTGTTTTTTTTTTGTCCAAACTACTGCTGTGGTATGAGTTTTCCTTTTTGCAATCCTTGAATACGACTTTATTTTTGTCACTGTTTTTTTATTGGAAATTATTCCAAACTTCTGATATTCCATTTTTTGCAGGGAGTCTTTCTCCCTTTCCGACACTGCAAATGTAGGCCTGGCAGATATTTTTAGCTATCCTGTTTATTTAGGTTGCTGTCTTTTCACCAGTCCTAACATTACATTGTGTTTTGGTTCGTGCAGGGCGGATTGTCTGCAGCACCTGCTCGCGCTGTCTCAGCGGTGAAGAACATGAACCTGCCTGAGATCCCACGAAATATCAACATTGGAGACATCAACATCAAAGTGCCCAGCCTCTCCCCGTTCTGAGTATAGCTTGGCAGGGGGCGGGCGGGATCCGGTGCCCCCTTCTTGCTTGTATGCGGTAAACTTGAACTCTCCTGACTGCGGCGGCGTTCGCCGATGCTCATTCTGGCCACTCTTGCGTGCGCTGAATAGAAACTGTGATCCATTTGAGTGTAGTTGTTTGTTTTCCGACTTTGTGTCCTAGGTCAATTTGCACTACATTATCAATATGAGGTAACTTACGGAAAGTGGACCATATTTTGCCGCGGGGCAAACTAAAAAAAAATCAGCAGTTAATTGAATTTCATATTCTATGACGAGTTATCAAAATTTGAAGCAATGGTGAGCTCCCACACAATAGCCAAAATTTGACTTCTTGCAAATTAGTGGTGTTCATTTATCTTGTAAACTTGCGTCAAATGTAATAGCTATCAGAAAAAATCTGTTCAACTCCCAACAAACTACATCGATTATTTTCTGTAGACTTTAAAAGCGGGATTGAAGAGGATGGAGTCAGTCAAAAATCCAGAAAAATAGGAGACTGATGCTTCCTGTTCTCTTTCAGATGTACAGAATTGCACTATACTCTGCTGCAACCATCTGGTGGCAAAAAGTGAAATTACATGCTCTACAAATTGAGTGGCCCAAAATAAAAATACAGCTGGTAAAAAACAGTAGAATATTACAACCACTGGCCCATAACATGACATGGAGGAGGGTTTTGCTGTATATGAGTGTAAAATGTGAGAGGACAAACTCTTAGCACAAATTTGTTTTTGAAACAGTTAATCGTCAAAACCATTGAATGGTGGATGTGTTTCTAAAGTATTAGAGGTAACGGTACTTGTTATCGGTGACTACTCAAGAGATGAGTAATCGCACTGGTATTTTTGTCCCTACAACTTTTTTTTGTGCATCCGGTTGTGATGAAAATTAATGTCAATGGGTGAAACTGTTGTCATGGGCTGAATTTGATTTCATGGGATCCCATCGATTCATGGGTTCGTGCTGTTCTTTTCCATAAATTTATGTGGCCTCTGATAGGAAAATTGTTGCCATAAAGCATCAGGTGAATGTGAATATTTATGCATGTTTAATATTTTACGACTTGGCTGACCAGCATATTTTCCTTCCTCAACTCAGCAGACGCTCATCACTGGTTTTGATTTCGAGATTTCCCAAACTCCCCCCACCACCCCAGCGTAACATGATCCTTTTGGCTCCTTTACAGCCTGGAATGAGTCTTCTTCCATCCGGGCGTCCAAACGTCTGCCCGTCCACGGCGAACTGTCGTCACGATCCATTACTCCCGCTCTTTCGCACTAATATTAATCTCGCTGACATGTGTGTGGGTTCAGGAATCACATGATGGCCCCCACTCCGCCTCCTCACTCTCAATACAGAAGGGAAGCCAATCAAGTGGGGTCTCCTCCAAAGCGCTAAAACGGCAAAGACGTTCTCAAGTCTTTTCGATTCCTTTTGGGAACTGCTTTAGTTTTTGTTCTCAAATGGCTATCTATACAAAGGTTGAATATACGTATTGTACACACACATATGCGGATTGTATGTTTTTTTTTTTTCTACCTCCAGAGTCCAAAATCTAAATCGACCCACACCTTTTGGCTTATTAGCACACCTCAGATTTTTTTTTCCATAAATATTACCCAAGCACCTGAGGCCCGAGAAATTTTATTGAAAAATCTCAATAATTAATGCTCTAAAAGACACGTTTCCCTTTTTGGTTTAGGTCCATCCCAAAATTACAAGCACCTACCAATGAATATTTTGGGACTAATTCAGCCCTGAAACTCGTTCACCTTTGCAACTTTTAATTTGGTATGCATGTCTATCTAGATAATAAACTGTAAAAAAAAAAATCTAAAAAATCAATGACTGAAAAGACACAGGATGTACCTGCGAGGGTTTAAGCCCCTCAAAAAATCTACTATGTAGCATCTGTAAATTTTGGAAGTTTCACCCGAAGGCCAGTTTGACTCACAATAACTTAAAAAAAAAAAAGTAGCAATCATGTCCGGCATAATTACTTTTTAGGCACAATTATTATTTAATGGGTTAACATGTTACTCTTTCACTGCCGCTGACATAGATATCAAAGATCCATTTTTACTGGGCTGAGTTTATTTTTGCACCAGTCACCATTAAGTCATTGGCATGTATACAAAAATAAAAATGCATTGCTTGGAGTAATGTTCCATTTTGTGGAAGAACATTTAACTCATCCACTGCCACTGTCAGCTATAGACATCAAAGAGTTAAAGTGGAAGTAAACCCAGAATCTTTTCTAACAATAAAATGTTTATATGTCCCCGCTTCTCTGAACAGAATATTACTAATATATACTATTGTGTTTGTGAAAAATGAATTAGGCAAAATCCCCCTATTTTTTTTCCCCTGTCTTACGAGGGGGTCATTTTGCTACTCACTGTCCACTGAAAAGAACATCATAGTTGCTAAGAGCTCAGGTAACAACCAATCACGCCTAACTTGTTTTCTGAGGTGGATCATGTGATGTTCACAAGCTGTGCTGTGATTGCTAGCAAAAAAAAAATATTGTAAAGAAATTATTTGGGTTGACTTATCCTTTAAGCTTCAGGAACTTTCAAAATATTTTGTTAGGTCAAAATGGCAGACTTAGTTTGCCTTTTCAAGCATGTTCCCCTCTGTCCCACTGGTCCAAGGTTGCCCAGCCCAAGTGTTTTTATACATAGATGTTGTTTGTGTCTTTTTGATGATATTTAGTGGTTCGGATGTTGCATTTGTGTACATGATTAAAATCTGCTGTCAGCCACAAACCACCTGCAGTCATTCTTGCAAAGAAGCAGCGCTCACTGTACCTTCGAGGAATTCATCCAAAGCTATGCCACCACAGCCGAGGTTTGTTGTTACAGCCGCATTCTTTCAATCACCCCTTCTCCCTCCTTTTCATTTTTTAACCCCCTCCAACTCAAATACGGGGAGTCATCCCTCTAGGAAAACCTGCGGTAGCTCTCATCGACTCCACCCTTGCAGACTGTTTCCCATCAGCCGGGGCTCATTCCACATCCTGCAAGCAAGCAGTGGACATACTCATACACCCGCTGGTATGTACAAGCCTCTACCGCAAAATGTGGAAAATTACTTTTATCATGGATTTTTGTGGTGCTATATCGCGCTTAGTGCTGCTTGCTTAGACAGGAGAATACAGAAAAAGTCTGGGAGGAAAAAACAACTCTTGATGGTTGAATGCGTCAGTTCCAAAATGCTTTGTAGTTTTTACGACATACCGGAATGTTTTTTTTTTCCCCAGCAGCATCGACTGTCTTTGACAGTTTAATCCACTGAAACAAATCAGATTCAGTATGCTGGAGCTGCCTCAAAAGTGGTACTAATTTTGAGGACAATCCTTTTTTTTTGCTTCAAAATGCAAGAGAATGGGAAGGTATTAGGGATTCACTTTAAGAATAATATAAAACAGTAGTTATGGTTGGAACAAATTTAAACAATTTTTTGAAATTCATGGCAACAACATAAACACAATAGAGGAAGAAAGTTGCTAAATCTTGACTTATACTGTATAAGTTACTGTAAAACTTATTTCTTTGAAAATGAGTAAAACTTACATTTTCTTGCTGAAGTGCCAAACTTAAAATTTGGCAATTTTGACTTCAATCAACTTTTTAACGTTTTTAAATGTGTCAAAAACAAGTGTCATTGAACTCAAAATCAAACTAACTTCCGAGACAGCAAATGTTCTTGCTGCTCGGTATAATAAAAGCAAAATGTGCCAAATAAGTACCGTATGTGCCACAGAGGCGGCTTCAATAGCAACAAAAATGAAAAAAAAAACAACAAAAAACAACTTTTTATCCCGACATCCAGAGTGCTTAAAACCTCCTACATTTTTTAGGGCCTTTGGTTCGGACTGGGAGCATGCATTCCAGATGTTGCGTGTAGCTTTTGGATGTTGTATCGATATTTCACGACGGACTGCTCATAGGTTTTCTTGATGTTCTCAGCAGGAAGGTGCTTGTAAAGAGGTGTACGATATAAATGTCAAAAGCAATAAGAGTCAATGTGTTGCAGACATTTTTCTTTCTTTGAAAGATGCCGTCATTTGTGTAGCAAGATCA
>NC_142372.1:5719527-5724527 GCF_059441005.1 Hippichthys cyanospilos
CGTGATGTTCCTAAAGCAATTGGGATACTAGTAATACTAGTTCTCTCGGATCTAAAGTGAATATTAGATACTGAAGTACTAAAATAATAAAATACTACGGCTAAGTGCTAAGGTAATCAATTACCTTCGCTACTCAGGTACTACAGTAATAAATTAGTTTAGGGACGTGATGTTCCTAAAGCAATTGTGATACTAGTAATACTAGTTCTCTAGGATCTAAATTGAATACTTACTTTAGTACTTAGACTATACAATAATACAATATATATATTAGTTTTCAAAGATTCTAATGTACAACGACTTTAAATTATAATAGGCAATTTAATCACCTCGATGAATTGGTGATATTTACTAAATGGAATGTTGTTATTGAAGTCTATGAGAGATTTTTAGAAACCGTCTTTTATGATTTTATTGAAAATAACCTCATATATTAGTAAACATGAAACACTTTGTCTGTGATGCTCTATGATGTTTATAAACATGTATATTGTATTTCCTGAAGTTGCCTTCAGTAGGGAATTATTATCTCTCTAACACGGTTTCGATGTTTAAAACAAACGTTATGGTCAGCAAAGACTGAATTGTCTTTTACAAGCAATTCCAAAACTCTGGATAAACACAAAAAAAAACTTTAACGTGAACTAAGAACTTCTTTTTTTTTTCTTTTTCATCCGTAATATGTTGCATCCCCAGTAGTCGAAACACGGCATTCTGATTAATATTGCGTTTATGAAATATGATTTAGGCAACAAAACACACCTCTTTTTGCCACTTGCCGTCCACTAAATATGACATCACAGTCCCTCAGTTTATGACATCACAGTCCCTCAGTTAACAACCAATCACAGCTTGTTTACATTTCCACCAACATATGAAACATCACATTCACGTTTGGTGATTTTTATGTCTCCCTCTTAATATTTCAATCAATAATATTTGATCACATCCTCCATGTTGAAATAACCCATCCAAACTTAACACGACATCCTTGAGCGAAGAATCAAAAACTTTGAACGCACACCATGGCAACTACGTTCTTGATCAGACACTCACACGCGCCACTCAGAGCAACACAAAGTGACCAAATTTCTCCATGGTAACAACTATTATACACAGGACTGCGTGTGTGCGTGCGTGCGTGTGTATGCGGCAGCCACATCGACAAATAAACCAAAGCACTACTACTACAACAAAAAGACTAATCTAAGCAGGGTTTAAAAGTGAAATTCCAAATACTCACCCAGCTCCACCACGTCTGCAAAGGAGAAAACAAAGAGAGTCACACCGTGTGCGACAAACTTACAAGAGGAAATTAACCTTGGAATATTGACCATGGGGAGAAATTTGCCAGCCTTTGTGCGTGTTCGCACCCCCTCCTTCTCCAGAACAATCTACCTGAAGTGAACCGTGCGTGAACCCCGCAGAAGCTCAGCAGCCAGTAGGGAGAGACTCCTCAACCAACAACCTTGTAAGGGCGCATTTTTAATTAAACCAAAAAAGGGCTCGGCTACCGCGGACGAATTGTGGTGGTCGGGGGGGGGGGGGTTGACAAACATATCCGAAAACACGTAGGGTCATTTTAAGTCGTTGGTAATCATCTTCCATCTTTTGTAAATCCAAACAATTCAATGTTCAACAGAGTATTGGTTGAATTTGGATTCAAACGTTAACGTAATGAATCATAACATTACTAATTGGTCTTTTATGATTTTATATCATAAAAGAATCAACGGGGGAAAAAAAAAACCACGAGGGAGCTGAAATTTCTATCAGACGATTAAAATATGTCAAATTAGAAAATGCAATGATTCTGACGTTTCTATGTGATTTGATGAGATTTTGTGTTCGAAAATCATTTTCATCCAAATTTTGGACCATACAAAACCATTAAAATTAGAATTTTTTTTAAGATTTATTACATTGATTTTCCTGCCATTTTGGCAACATTCCGTTGAGCGGCAGTCAAACTGTTGCAAACAGAAAATTCTTTGTTGACTTGTGTTTCACTTCAAGACAGTAGGTGGTGGTAGAGACCAGTTAATGGTTATGTCTTTAAGACTACAAACACGGACCATACCTTTTTCAATTTTTTTGTGTGTGTTAATAAATTTAGCCTACATACGTATGGATGGAACCGATGCCATTGAACAATTTGAGTAGCTGAAGAAAAAAAGTATATTCATAAATAACAAATTATTTAGCGGCCTCTGATTTCAAAATGTACGCTCACAATGGCCCTCTGACAGAAACTATAACTACAATATGGCCCATGATAAAAACTTGTTTGACACCCATGGGTCTAAAAATGGCTGGTTCTAAATAAATGTATTCACCAGTTCTTTTAAGCAATTGAGTACTAAGGTAATTGATTACGTTTTACTTTAGCACCTACAAATCAATTATTTTATTTTATTCTAAAGCAACCAACTATTTTGTCCCCAAAGTCAAATCAATTACTTTAGTACTTATATAAAGTAATCAATGAATCCAGTACCTAATTGTCTAAGTAATTAATTCTTTGGTAATTAATTTTTAGAACCTCCTTTAGGCAAATACTGGAAAATTTGAGTAGTATTTGCTACATTCTTTCAAACCATTCATTGACTTGTGCATGCACATATCCCTTGGCAAAAAAAATAAAAAATAAATAAAAAATCCTGTTTTAGCATTTAACCTACAAATGCGCTTAAACGTTTGAACGCATTTCTTTCCCACTGGCTATTTCTCTAATAGCTATTAGCTATTTAGCTAATAGAGCACATTTACACTAAATATGTTTGAACAGGACAGTTTAAAAATCATTAAATATCATTTTCATTGATTTGCGTTTGAGTGTGCAATCGCTAATGTCTTACTTCTCACCCTAACTCCGCTGAAATTTCCCACAAAGTATGCGGTCCAGAAAAAGGGATGGATTTTGAATGGCCCGTATGTGACGAGGTAGTAAATTCGCATCAGTATGATTCACCCACCTTCGTCATCAATGCCGGGCGCCATCAGGAAGTGTCCGTACACCGTTTTGGTGACCGTCCCCAGAGAGTTGCTGGCCTCCAGCGTGTAGTTGCCGTTGTTGATGTGTGTGGGGTTCTGGAAGGTCAGGCAGCCCTCTAGGTAGTCCTGGTAGAAGTCCATCTCGGTACGGATGTACTGGTTGTGAAGGATTTCCTTGTTCTTGTGGAACCAGCGCAGCTTTGGGTGCGGGTAGCCTCGCACGGTGAACTCGATGCAGGTGTCGTGGCGCTGCTCGGGTTCGGCCAGCCGGAGGATGACCGGCGGAACTGCGGACGGGAAAAACAATTCGCTTGACTCACGTAGTGGTACTCAGCCGCACGAGTTAATTTTAGTGCCGTCAGACATTAAAACCAACGAGAAATTGGAGAAAATTCTTAATCCGTGGCCGTAAACCCAAAGAAACTTTATTTCACCTCTCGAATCAGTCGGCAAGTTTCCAAATATTCCGAAAGCTTTAGGCTGACATTGTTTGGACAACCCCAAAAACTGCAGCAGCAGACTAAATTTAAGCTATTTTGATTTACCCGAGGGAAGAGATGACACTTTGGAGACAGGAGTGTGCAGCAGTAGGCGGGATGACGATAGAGACAACATGTTAATCGAGGAGCTCGCCTTGCAAAGCTCAGAGCTCTTTCTTTGCTGACAATGCGTTCGAAAATTAAGGATCTCTCCGACGCTGTAAACGGGGCATATTTTGGTAAAGTTACATTTTAATTGCTTCTATTAAAACAGTTGGGTCCTTAGAGTGCCTGCCTACCCCTCAAGTGTGAAATGAAACCACCAAGTACGGGGGAGGGTCATTCGTTTAATACGGCAAATGCCTGACCCAATTTATTATGTATGAAAAACACATTCGGAAAATAGAAAACACAGTTGCCGTTTTGGGCATGAACAAAGCTGATTTACTTCTAGGTCAATAAAAGACTTTTAACCCGATTTCACGTTTGTGTGAGTTAAGCTAATTAGGTAGTTCGTTCGCCTTGATTAGATATATAGTCCCTTCCCAGCCAGCGTTTAGCTAGTTAGTTAGTTAGTTAGATAGAATTAGAAAGCCGGTTACAAGCCAATATAGCTTTCAATCTAATTGTTCATGTCCGCGTGTGGCTAGCAATTTAGCTAGCAAATCAGTCAGTCGGTTAGTTACAGTAGTTAGTTAGTTAGATAGAATTAGAAAGCCGGTTACAAACCAATATAAGCTTTCAATCTAATTGTTCATGTCCGCGTGTAGCCAGCAATTTAGCTGGCAAATCAGTCAGTCGGTTGGTTAGTTAGTTAGTTAGTTAGTTAGTTAGTTAGTTAGTTAGTTAGTTAGTTAGTTAGTTAGTTAGTTAGAATTAGAAAGCCGGTTACACCCCATTATAAGCTTTCAATCTAATTGTTCATGTCCGCGTGTAGTTAGCAATTTAGCTAGCAAATCAGTTAGTTAGTTAGTTAGTTAGTTAGTTAGTTAATTAGAATGAGAAAGCCGTTTCCCAGCAAGTAGATATCTTTTAACACAATTGTTCATGTCCGCGTGTGGCTAGCATTTAGCTAGCAAATCAGTCAGTTAGTTGGTTAGTCAGTCAGTCAGTTAGTTAGCTAGAATTACAATGCTGGTTCTAGCCGGTATAAGACTTTAAACTAGATTGTTTATGTTAGTTCAGACAGACAGATAGATAGATAGATAGATAGATAGATAGATAGATAGATAGATAGATAGATAGATAGATAGATAGATAGATAGATAGATAGATAGATAGATAGATAGATAGATAGATCAATCGATAGAGAGATTGTCGATAGAAATCCATCAGAATCACTAATTTATCATTGTGATGAGCAGGTTACATCATCAAACTATCTGGCAGACAGCTTTAACGGGCAACCCCCCATCACATAGCAAAAAAATACCCACTTGTCACACAAATACACAAAAGCACACATTAATGATGCACTCACATGACTATTCGGCAGACAGTCTTACCTGGCAAGCCATCACCCTCAAA
>NC_142372.1:5729527-5744527 GCF_059441005.1 Hippichthys cyanospilos
ATATGACATATTTCCTATTGAGCGGCACGCAACATGGATTTAGGCTAATGGATGAACATGATGTATGCGTGGTTGTAATTTTAAAAGCAAAAAAAAAAAAAAGTCCCCCCCGGGGGTGCATAAACATCTCTTTCCACGCCAACGGAAATCACATTGGCAGGCTGTCATCAACCTATATGGGCCACTCGCCGAAATACGGGGAAATTCCGGCCCCCCCGGTATAAGAGATACAATAAACCCAATACGCAGTTAAGAAAAGAAGTCAATAAATGAGGTTTAAGGTCCGCTCGGGCACGTGGGACCCAAACCAAGCAGTTGTTGTTAGCGGCTTCGCAGTAGCACTGATAAGCCTGTCAACATTATTTTCACAATAGGCGTTAAGATGAGGCGTCGCGATGAGCGCACGGCAGTCGCGCTGTGCATTCATTAGTGGCTGTAATGACACACTCCATTGACGAGTCACATTGCGCTAGCTATATTTAACCCTCGCTAAGCTGTTCTGATTCCAGCTCAGCGGCGTTTCAAACTGCCTCTGAAGAATGAGAGGAAAATTAATAGCTTCGCGGACGATGCTCGAAATGATCATCCGACTTGGAGGTCATGCGGCGACACAATGAGGGGGGAAAAAAAGATTGACCATATAGCGTTGCTCATATGTGCAGAATACGTGCTTCCAATTGTGGATAATTTATATATATATATATATATATATATATATATATATATATATATATATATATATATATATATATATATATATATATATATATATATATATATATATATACATATATATACACACACACTCACAAAAAGTCTCAAACCTGAGTATACACACACACACACACACACATATATATATATATATATATATATATATAAACGCAAAATGTCTGCTGAAATAGAAACCCTTTGACTTCCTGTTCAAATCTCTGCATTTCCATTTCTACTATATATATATATTTTTTTTTTTTCTTTTTTTTCCATGGTTCACTTTCATAAAAAAATCCAGTCGTTCTCATCTGTAGTTTTGTTTTACCAAACAACCAAATAGTGTTTTTATTTATTTTTTTATATTTTAATTGACCTATAAAATGCTCCTCTCTAAAAACAGTTGCATCAAAAATTGCATAATATTTTGTAAAAAAGAAAAATATTTAGGACAATATTTGGATCAATATGATCCAGCTTTCTCAAAATGTGGCTTTTTTTTTTTTTTTTTTTTTTTTAATAAAGACCATTTTTGAGACTTATTTGAGGCAAACCAACCCAGAAAGTTGGGTCACATCAACCCAAATATTGGTTTGGTATTTTTTTTAACCCCAAATTAGCTTATCACTGTAGTGTAGTTTCTTTTTTCCTTCTTTCATTTTTTCCTTTTTCACATATTGAGTGTAAACAATGCTGAAAATCCTTATCAATATTACATTTTTTGTCTTCAAAATTTCTGACCACTCATGGTTGAACATGCTGTGGGTCATTTTGGCCCATTCTCAGTATACCAAAGACCAAAATGTAACAGTAGTGCTAAAGTTTTGTATAAAACAACCCAGGTTTGGGTCAGATTGACCTAAAATGGTCATCGTGCGGACAGGAAAACAAAAACAATGCAAAATCTCCAACTCACACTGCACGTTGAGCTGGATGGACGAGTTGGTCATGCCCACCACGTTCTCGGCGAAGCAGGTCAGCTGAAAGTTGTTGTCGTCGCGGCTGATGTTGAACAGCGTCAGGTTGATTGAGTGAATGTCGGGCCAGTAAACATTGGACTGAAAAAAAGAAACAAAAACACCGAAATTGTTCATCAAACGGCGTCTGGGGCGAGCGTAGCCAAATATAAGTGGTCAGGCGCCTCGCGGGCTGCAATGTGTGCGAGACGAGAATCCCTTAGGCTTTAGCTAACCTCGTGCTAATTAACTGGAGAGTGCTAATTAATGAGCATGAGCACAACTTAATTATCTTATACACTGTGGGTGTAAATTTATACAGGACTTTTTAAAGGCATTACTCAAAGGGTGGGGAAGCATTTTTCCAAGCGGGCCCGCCCTTGAACTACTCGGGTAAAATAAATACTGTATAGCATTTTTTCGGAGCTGTGTGTGAGTGAATACCAGGTGTGTGTTGATGGAGTTGAGGCCGTTGACAGTCCAGTCCACTTCAGGCAAGGGTGATCCGGATCCATTACAGCTCACTGTCACATTGTCGCCTTCCATCACTAACATGCTGCTGTGGCTCACGCTGATCTCTGGCAAGTCTATACACACACGCAAACAAAAACACACATTCCTATTAATACGCGTCGGCCGCCGCCGCCTGTGTTGACACGTTTTCACTTTGAATCAATTATTTTGCTTCTTGTTAATGAAAAAAATGAGCACAATGGCAGCGCGCCAACGCGCGGCGATGAGTCACTGTGACGCCACTCCGCCTCGGAATCCATCCAAGCGACAGTTTGTCCACGTTCCCCTTCAGTAACGCAAGATCGGACTTGTGTTTTTGCTCATATACTTGGATCATTTCGCTTGGGCTCTCAATAGGATTTTCAAATCCAGCTCGCTTTAAGCGGAAAAAATGCCGGTATGGGAATGTTGATTTTTTTAATCAAATTGCGACCGAAACCCTTAAAATATATTGTTTTGTTGATTTAAAAAGAGTTTCTGGATTTATGTTTTAAAATTGCGTATTAATTTACAAAAACACACTGTTTCTGCACCGTGACCCCAAATATAAATTGCTTCAAAATTGGAGCATATATAGCATATTCAAATTTCTAAAAGGGTGTTAAAAAAAATTAATATT
The DNA here is from genome assembly GCF_059441005.1 of Hippichthys cyanospilos. Lineage (NCBI taxonomy): Eukaryota > Metazoa > Chordata > Actinopteri > Syngnathiformes > Syngnathidae > Hippichthys > Hippichthys cyanospilos. The sequence continues at coordinate 5,732,327 of NC_142372.1, forward strand.
GAAAAAAAAATTAACTGGAATGCAGAGGAAAAATTGAAAAATTTACATGGCAATTAAGTTATTTTATTTTTTCGTCCCCCAAAAATGAAAACTTGTGATTTATGCACTGTATAAAGCGGACTATCAGGATTATAATGCCCACTGTCAAGCTTGATAAAATTGAAGGCTTTTAGGTGCGCCTTATTGTGCGGGAAATAATATAAATAGTTTGTTGTGCCAAGAAAGATAATCACAGGTGCTGTAGGAAAAGATCCAATTTCTCTTCATTTGTTTGAAAGTGATCATTTATTAACTACAAATTAGGGCTGTTCAATTAATCGAATTTTAATCGCAATCCTGCTATAGGCTGCCACAATTAATTAAGCTGATCCTCGGCGATATTAACATTTAAAAAGCCAGCTACCGTACAGCTCAAATCAAGCACTTTGTCATCTTACCACTAGGGGGCAATGTTTCCACATGTTTACATGACAAAAGCGTGTGCTTTTCTCACCCTAATATGTTATTTAGCACTGTGAAAGGGTGTTGTGTTTCTCACCTGATTCCTAATATATATATATATATATATATATATATATATATATATATATATATATATATATATATATATATATATATATATATACACACACACACACACACACACACATACATATGACAGCTTTGGTGAAAAAATTTGAATGAATTCACTTTGAAATGCCGTTAAATTACATTTTGACTGCTAATTGATTCAAATTTTCTTAAACGTAAATAATGTGGCTTTGTTTTTTTTTATTGGTTTGCACTCAGCAAGTAAGTTAGCTCTGTTGCTCTGTATTTATTTTATTGATGTATTTTAGTTTATTATTATTATTTGTAACTATCAAGCCTTGTAATATAAACTGCTTGTTGGGAAAAAAAAGTGACAATAAATAGACAAGTTTGACCAAACAGGATGAATAATCGTGATTAATAATGGTGATTTCAATATTATGGCCATAATCGTGTAGCCCTACCACAAATGTATATTTATTCGTCGATCTACGGTAGCGATCTTTCGCGGTGCCAATAGTTCACCCATTTGAAACCGTGTATCCATCATTTGCAGTTTGTACATCGGAATGAGCCCTTGCTTCCTGTGAGTATAATTAAAGAAGCCCAGATTTCCCACGGAGTCCATTTGTAAGTATATTCGGATGAAAATTGTCATCATTTCAGTCTTCAGACCATTGTCTGATATTTTTATTTGGCAATGAGCCGTGAAATGTTTCTAATGGAAAACGGCTGCCTTGGGTACATAAAAGTTGGGAAACGCTTAACATAAATAACGTTGATGCCTTTCCGTGAATTTAGAAATGCCCATCAAGCATCAATCTCCTCATTTGCATATAGTAACCCCGAAGCCAGCCTCCGCGCGCACTCACCGCAGTTTTGTATATACATGTGATGCAGCCTCATTTTGGAGGCTCCGCTCCTGCAGTAGAGCTGCTGCGTATGAAGGTTGGCCTCGCCTCGCTCCTGCCATAGCTGAATCCAGCGGATATTGCAGCCGCAGTCGAACACCACGCCGTCAAGTCGCCTGTGACCGATACACACACATATACACACACACAGATCATTTTTTTTTAAAGGAACAAGACAATTAAACTCATATACATTTGTTCTGGTCGCATGGGTTAACAGAGACAACTGTGCTGCTACTGTAACCTTTAAATGTAATAACTTGTTGAGAGCATTAGAAAGTCTACGCGCCTCTCACATTTAAGAGGTTGCGTCAGCAAGTTTCTTTACTATAGTCCTGTTAAAATGCTTCCTAAAAGTGGAGCGGTTATGGAGCGTGACTGAGGAATAACTATGTCCGTGACTGCATTAAACTTCTTGACTTCATTTATGAACAGCTTTATTTAATCGGAATAGTGAAACAGTACAGGGAGGATTGGATAGGCGACAGAACTGCAAGTGTTTAGAATCAAGAATAGTGAGGAAAAATGTGCAGGTGTGGTCATTGGGTTGAAATTTCAGCTCCCTCGTGTTTTCTTTCACTGCGTTCGCTTCCATGTGAGATGCCAAGGCAAGAAGGAAGACACTATGGAAGTATTGATTTTGAGTTAGGACTGCTATTTAACTGCAGTATTCTGCTGGTGTCATGTCGAAAATAGCCATCTTGGATCCATTTTCTATAAATATATGGTGCTAAACAAGATGGCATGTTCAGTGTGCTGAAGATAGGATGTTGAAAGTTTAAAAAAAAAAAAATCCATGTACAGTGGACCCCTGGTTTACAACGTCCCTGCCTTGCGTTTTTTTTCAACTTACGGGGTGGACCGCAACATTTCTTTTTGGCCCCTCTACAGCATTTCCTTCAGCTTATGACACATCCAACATGGCGGTCAGTGTGCGTGCGTGACCACCATGGGATTGGTCCCCCAATCTGGGATTGGTCGGCGTCACGGTCAAAATGGCCGCATGCTAGAGACTGGATGTCGTCTTGACTGCGTAAAATAATAAATTTAACTGCTTAATTCAAACTTGAATGGGTTGGCCATGGGATCCAAGATTGCTCGTGATCTTGAGAGAAATAAGAAGATGATTTATATGGAAACGAAGCTGGAGATAATCAAGAAATACGAAGAAAATAAAACAACAAAATGGTATACAGGAGCCTATGAACAGAACGCAAACAGCTGCAACATTTGTCAGCTGCTTTGTACAATACAGCAATACTATACGCCAAATAAATTTTAAAAAGCTATGTTAAAATCAACCCTATTCTAAACCGTCTAATATTTTCCACACGGAAGTGTCAAGCTTTCTTCATTCTTGTACTTTATTTGATTTGATTTTTTAAAACGTAACGGTACAAGCCGCAATGTTATGACACAGCGGTCCTCGGAGGGCAATTATTACAGCGCTTTGGTGCACCGGCAGCAATAATAATGACAAAGAGCCTTTCACGGGCTCGTCTGTTAGGAATTGATGTTTTTCCCCGGTTATTTCCCGAATGAATGACAATCCAAATTCGCTCAAGTGCCCCGGCCAAACTACCTGTCACACAGCAGACTGTGAGTTTATCTGCTGAATGCTGACTAGATGAAAGGTGCAGTGTAGTGCGACCTTCACAAGTCTCTTGTTCGCTTCGGTGGCTAACAACTCACAAAATGTGGCCGAGACCGAAACTGACTTGTGAAGGATGGAGCTTTCCATCATTAGGGACGACGGCGCTAAAAGCGCTACGGTCGTTTACGTGCCTCGACGTGCGGCCGTTCGCGAACACACGCGTCCCACAAGAATACCGACTTCAACTGTTGAATAACCGTATAAACAAACAAACAAAAAAAACCTAAATATTGTTAGGCTATTAAGACTCCTTGCACCAAAGCTTAATGCGTTCTTCCACGTGCGACCGGTCTTGACACTCCGTCATGCCAACGGTTCAAAGTTCTAGTGTTCCGACCATCCGTCTCGGGCTCCATTAGCAGGCAGGCGGGTGTCATTAGGCTCCTCGCGGAATAAATTTCCCGGCGTTCCTCCCCTGCCAGCCTCCCGCGCTTTCCTATGTGCAATTTCCCAGCAGCGATTGGCCAATTTTGTCAGGATGAATGTCCATCCAAATGTCCTTGACAGAGGTCAATAAGCAACCGCGAAAAAGCATGAATAATGTATGCGATGGTTATATACTGTCTATATGAAGTAATGAGAATAGATTCCCGCAGGTGGAGCTCACCGGTTCCGAGCCAGGAGGACTGAACTTTCTCGCGCGGACCATTACTAACTGATGAACTGGACCTCCCTTCCGAAGACGATATCTATTTGTTGGGGAAATTTGCATCGGGACGACTGAAGCGAGAGGATTGGATGGCGATTTTAATGAGCGTCGTTCGGCCTTGGAAGCGATGCGGGTCTTCTACAGTGCAACTCTGGTTAATATGCAAGTAGGACTCGTGAGGAACTATGTTACAGAGGTACACAAACCTACTAAAATGTAATGAGCATAGTGGAAAAGTCCAATAAACATTTATTACACCTTCAAAGAAACAATCAAAATCTTTACGATGGCTTGTAATGTTTGCTGTGGAGGTGAAATAGAACCCGCACACCGTGTTAGTGTTGTTAGAATATAAATTATATTCAACAGGACTGAGCTTAAATCTGGTTTCTTGATGGCAGTATTAATTTTGGAGATCTTATCAAATCCTTGGTGGTGAATTCTTTGAAAACTAGCACTGTGTACATTTCACAACATGTTCGTACATTTTGTCAGGATGGAACACTCATAGTGATGAAACTATCTACTTCACTTTTCAAGTGGATGATAGCAGCTGCCTCCTGATTGGGAGCTCATTCCAAATGTGATTGTTCAAGATGTGCGGCGCCGTTTGTGTATCCACACTGGATAAATCGGAAACTAGTCAATAATCAAATTAGTCAATAGTTATTTTTGGTAATCGATTGTTTAGAAAGCTTCAATTGTCCCATCGGTGGTTCTCAAAGTGGGGTCCGCGGACCGCTGGGGGTTCGTGGCCTGACTGCAGGGGGTCCATGAAATAATTCGGGTTATTAACTCATTCAATGCTAGCGACGTAGTTTCACATTTTTTTGAAGGGTCCAGACATTCAATCGTAAAAGAAAGAAAAAAAAAACATGAAAATACATCCTTGTCATTGAATGAGGTAAGCATCCTGGACTGAACGTCTGGAGTCTTAAAAAAACGTGAAAATACGTCCCTGGCATTCAATGAATGAATTAATTTATTTATTTTTTAATATATATTTTACATTTTATTTTATAATGCTGTTTTTGACTATTAAATAATTGACAGCAACCTGTTTGGGAGAAACTGACCCGGTTTGTTATAAGGAGGTGTGCAATTTGCAATTTTTATTTTCTAAACTTCAGTATAGCGAAAAACTCACAAATATATGTCAAAGTGAATCAATTGGTGAATGCACTTATGTTTGGCTTTTATTTCCGCAAACTTTTGCAATTGGGGTCCTTGGAAAATTTGCTTTCTAAAGGGATCCCTGACCCCAAAAAGTTGGAGAACTCCTGCTCTATGAAACAAAACTGATTGTGTTAGATCAAAATAGGACATTTGAAAAAAATTGCTCTACCTTTAGAAAGCAGTCCACTGGATACTTGACCTAGACTGTTTTGACTTTACGGCACCTGAGACTCGTACACCATTTTGTCTCCAGTACTGTAATGTAGTGTGTCTATTTGTGCTCCGTAATTTTTTCGGTTTCCTCGCCGTTATATCATCCTTTTTCACATCATGGCCCCAAAAAAGAAAGCAGAATCTTCAAGCCATGTCGGTCCAGCCAAGAGGAAATCCATTACGAAGGAAATGAAGCGGAATATCATCAAAGAGTGAGAGAAAACCGAAACGCCAACGTGTATTTGGATAGTTATTTAGACATTTAGGGGTTATTTAGGGGTATTAAAGGTTTAATTTCAATTTACGGGGAAATTCAAGTTACGTTGTCAGCGTGGGAATGCAACCGCTTCGTAACCCGAGGACTATTTATATTAGTTGCGTGGGGTTATAAAGCCCCGGTGGCGAGCACACAAATTGGAGTGAGAGAGATAAGAGAGCGAAAGACCCCAAAATAATTATTTCTCGCGGTAAGGACTTCCAGTGCCACTTCGTAGCCGAAAGGGACCCGCAACTGACACGGAATGGATTCTCGGCCTATTTGGTACCAAACGAGATGAGCTCGCAAAAGGGGGACAGCCTCAAAAGTATAAACGAGAGTCCCGACGGGCCGTGGTGAAAAAAAAAGGTGGGGATCCCTCAACTAGCTTTTATCTTGAAACCAAATGCACCATCTAAGGCAAGGGCGTCAAACTGGTTTTTATCGTGGGCCACATTGTACTTATAGTGTCTGTTAGAGGGCCGGAATAAATCTAGGAAACCGTCTAAAAAAAGCTTCATTTTTAACGTACCGCTTTAATTTCTCTAAAATCCAGAAAATGTAGGATTTAAGAATAGAAAAACACGTGTCTAATAAACTCGTTTTTTTTTTTACATAGTTTTGAATACAGAGGCCGATTAAAAACTGTTCAAAAGATAAATCGGGAACAGGAAATGGTTATTTTTGAAGACGATCTGCAAGTTTAGCAAGAAACTTGAAATCAAATCAGCATTTGGCGGGCCACATAAAATGATGTGGCGGGCCGGTTTTGGCCCCCGGGCCTTGAGTTTGACACCTGTGATCTAAGGCATAGGTGTCGAACTCCAGTCCTCGAGGGCCGGCATCCTGCATGTTTTCCGGTTTTCTTTCTTTCTGGGTATGTGAATTAATAAAGCAATTGACAAGCAAATGTAACATGTGTTTTTTATAGTAATTTAGTTTGCAGATATTTTGGTAATAATGAATTGAAACAATAAAAAAATTGAAAAGCCACTTGCGAGGCAATCCCGAAGAAGTTGCGTTGGAAAACCAGCCCAAATTTCCGTCTAAAACCGAGGCCGAGTGGATTTCATGTGGATTGGACGCGCTGGTGGCCGGTGCCAATATTTTCTCTGGCGTTTTGTGTTTTGTGGCAAAGCATCAAAGTTTCCCGCCAAGCTCTGCCCGTGCCTTATGCTTAAAACTCAACTTTCACATCGCCCATCTGTCTTTGAATACAAGGTTCAAATTTGATAACAATCGAACAAAATCTTTGGAAGTTTGGTCAAAGTGACTCTACAAAAACAAGCCAAAATGGCAAATCTCCATTATCTTTTTTCAGACATGGCTTTTTGAGATTCTTTTATGGGTCTACAAATGATAAACATGTCATTTCATTTTCCTTAAAGCGGCTGTATCATGAAAAGTCAACTTTTTGAAGCTCTTAACCATGTTACAATGTTGATTTCTCACCATAAACACCCCAAAAGTGTTATTTTCCTTCACTGATGTATTTCTAATTATTTCTCGCTTATTCTACGCTCTCACACTGGCCCGCCCCGAGCGGGTAAACATGATTTGAGAAAATCAATGACGACAGAAGAAACTAAGATCTCCCCATACCGCCTGTACAAGACAATACATACACTGACCTTATCTACGTCTTTTTGGTTCCGGAGTTGAGGAGGAGAGATTTTGCAACAAGCCAGTCAAGTAAATAGCAAAAATTCATGAATTTGTTACAGCAATTTCACTAAAGAAAGTGGTGAAAATGTGTGTGTGTTTTTTTTTTTAATGGCTTCAGTAAACAATTCACTTCCTGGTTGAATTTATGGGTACCAATCAGCAATATGCCAAATGTAATTTACATGCATACATTTAACTACGGAAAATTGAAATACTTCAATGCGTCCCATAACTTTAAAAAAAAAAAACGCAGTAGGTATTGGAATCGTAGCAATAACATGAAATGGCATTCCAGCAGTTCATTACACGTTTATCTACAGATTCTAGTGTCATTTAGCAAATTTTTCAAACACAACAAGCCGGTGCGGGGCTGACTCCCAACAAGGTAGGTTGCGTTGTACAATTTCTCATGAATTAATAATCTAGTATGGCGGAAATATGTTGATCATATGTGCTACATATGTGTGTTGCTATAGATTACACTGTTTACTATCTATTGTAGGTGTTTGGTGATAACTTTCACTTTTCTGGCACATTTGTTCTACAAGTATCGTTGTCGAAGGCAGTGGTCTCAAACCCCCGGTTCAGTTTAGTTAAACAGTTCATACATTGGTGCTTGATCTTTGTTTTTTGGCGCCGCCTCTGGCCGCTGTTGATGTGGTTTTGTGGTTACAGTCCCAGTGTTATTTCTTGGTGGAAATGGAATTGGGGATTTTTTTTACCTAAAATTTCCAAATATCCTAGGCCTATAAACAAGTAATATATCCCATAGGTTTTATATATTAAAAAAAGGTAGTGAAAGGGTTAAAAAGTTGGCTTTGATGACTGAATTGAAAAAAAAAAAATCAAAATAATGTCTCTATGGCTTGTTGAGACCTTTAGTTGGGTCAGATGACAAACATGGCTACTAAATTTCAAGTAGCAGTGCTTAATTATCTATTTTTCAATTATTGTCAAATATTGGACTCATATTCTTGGTGTTAGCTAGGAAACAAAGAGCGAAGCGAACCACAGGGGAGCAGAGCTCAGAAGAGCAGGGCAAAGGAACCTCCACCCACATCCCCCTCACCGCCTTACATTCCACTCTAATGATGCTAATTGCTAATAGGAATTACCACCCTTATACGTTACACACTGTCCCTCTGGAAACGGTCGATTAGGGCAAACACGCTACAACAAATGGCTAGATAATACGCTGGTGGAAGATCCATCACATGATGTGCAGTTATTTATGCTACGGCGTTGTATTTCAGGCCAGAGTTGGCAAATCCAGATGTTTATGCATATTCATGAGGGACGGCAATTGTTAGCTTAATGGTGTCTGTAAAAATGACATCAGTCGAAAGTGGGACGCTCTGACTGCAAATCGCGAGCGGTATATTTAAACCCAAAAATGCAATGTGGAAATAAGTGTGACCTTTATTTTAAATCTATTTTGTCAGATCCTGTAAGTGAAAGGATTCTTCATAAATTTTCAACAATTTAAGATTGTAAAATGTGCTGTCAAACTACAGTAACCAGAATAACACCACAAATAATTGGTTAATGGCTACGGGAAGAAAGAAAATGGAAGAAAAAAATGGAAATAACGACATGAGACTGAATTTTTTGACACGGTAAGGATGTAAAAATATTTCTTTGTAATTGAATGAGCCCACAACTTCAAAAACACATTTTGTGACTTGACGTAGACTAAAAACAATTTAAGTACTCAAGAATGTGGCAACCACCAATCACATTTCAGCTTGCAAAAGTCACATGACCAAAACCCAGAAAAGAATCTCCATTGGTTGTTGCCTGAGCTTAAAGCACGTGATGTAATTTTCCTTCGAAAAAATGGCAAAATGCGTTCCCAACATAAAAAAAATAACTTTTAAATGATAGAATTTATTTTAGAAAAAAAAACTTAAGTTTGGCATCAACTCTGGGTGTCATCTCGGAATCACAGCCACTCACTCAAGCTCCTCATGTGTACAATCTATATAGAGAATACATGGACTGGATGGTAATGCACTTTATTTTTTTTATGGCGTACAACCCAAGGCATCTCGATGAAGGAGACGGCAAACGAGCAACTGGAAAGCCATCAGATTCCCCACAGCTGCACTGGCATTCAAATAAAGACTTTTTATTTGAGCCTTTCGTCACGTTCTCGTGTTGCCAACACACTGCTCTTTAAATGCATAAAGCTTCTCCCCCACTTGAGAAGAAGAGGAAGGAGAATAGAAGGATGGAGAAAATGATACCAGAAATTCAAAGCAGGATTAAAAGGAAAAAAAAAAAAAAAAGGGTAGCGGCTATTTGCTACATAGCTACCAGAAATTGACACAAAAATAAGCATGAGAAAGGGTCGTTGCTAAATTACTATATTTTTCTGACTATGTGCGAAGGTGTCAATTCAAGCAAGTCAATCATTTATACAAAGGGACACAAAAGAAGACACTATCGAAGTACTGATTTTGAATTTGAACTACTATTTAAACTTAGTATTATTTAGTAGTAGTAGTATTTAGTAGTATTTCGTCCCCTTTTTACAGCATTTTCCCCGCTTTACAGCATCAATAACAATTATAAAATTCAAATTTGCCATATGGCTGCGTGAGTCACACCTCCCTTATACGTCAATATATACGCCACTGCATACGTCACTAAAATGCCGGTCTGTTATCAGTCAGCGTCACAAAGCTGCTGGTCTGCTATTGGTCGGTGCCACAGTGTCACTAAGATGCCGGTATGCTAAAGACTTGATCCCCTTACAATATCGTATTAATTGGGCATTTTAGTGCCTAACCGAAACTTTAATTGGTTAGCCGTGGGTCCCAAGATTGCTAGTGATGTCAAGAGAAGTAATAATACGATTACTATGGAAACAAAGCTGGACATAATCAAGAAATACGAAGAAGGAGCGCGCATCGTTACCCTCACTAGGGAATATGACCGTAACCAGCTCAAGTCACGTCACTCCAAAGATAAATAAAATTTCCTTTTTGTCTGCTTATATTTTTGTTATGATTTTATTTAATTATATACATGTATATTATAAATCAGTAGTACTTACGAACTATACTATTTTGCTACTAATTTTTAACATATATATATATATATATATATATATATATATATATATATATATATATATATATATATATATACACAAAACATTGATGTTTTTACCTGAGATTTTGCACGCATTAGCTAATTACAATAGGTTTCCATTGCCCGACATACGACAATTTCGTTTTACGATCCGTAATGGATTAATGTCGTATGTTGGGGGTCCACTGTATTTAATGAAGTGATATTCTCATTGACAATGTTAACTTTTGAATTTTTGCACGCTTCATTTGAGTCAAAATAGCTTCTTTATTTTGGTAATAATTGAGTTTTCCCCCCTCTTTATATTGCTAAATTGATTCAAGCCCTCGCGTGTGGCTTTTAACTTGATCTACACGAACGCTTTTGTAATTCTCACTCTACACACTTTGATGTTTTTTTTCGCCAGCGTGCTTTGTTCTGCTAATAGTTTACCCCCAATGCCACGGCGAGCTAATAAAACCCGGGGTTCACATCGTGTAATTTACCTGTCACGCGGCCTTTTAGGAGGCGCGCTTAATTTATTATAATCCTAGCGGCAGATATTACAGGTTGGATCCATTCACGTTTGGCCGCGTAGTCAAAGAAAAATCCATTTCACAGCACGAGGCAGAGCGAGAGAGCCAAGTTAGACTTTGCATCTAAAGAAGAAGTGCTAACAGAATAAAAAGGATTCGTTGCCGCCGGGTACAGAATATTCCCCTTTCCGAGCACAAGACTGCTTCAAATAATCCTCGATCATCCCCTCCCGACGGAAGCCACTGTGGAACGCCTCCGCCATCTTAGATTTTTTTCGCCTTAAGGGCAGGGAGACAAAGAGGCCAAGGCGACGATGGGAACATTTTCAATGCGGATGCAACTGATAGATTACGCCGAGTCTGATGGAAAACAAACAAAATGGTTGCCCAATTGTAAGATTTGAGGATTAAGATGAAGACGGATGCTAACGTAATCGTTGCCTGTTGCCGTGCCTTGGTGAGACTCGCGTTGAATTCGAATCATTGAGAGATTAATTAAACCCTGTAATTGATCTAATTTCTCGCTTTTTGAAAAAATTGTCATTTATTTACCTTTAAAAAATCAGCTCTAACCTATTGCGTGCAAAACAGGTAATGAGAAATTAATTCATTAAATTTAAATCATTCTGTCCTTGACAGAACTGCTAAAGGTTTCTCGGTTTAGTGTAGCAAAGAACTTATTAGCATTAGCGTCTTTCTTGCTATCATTATCTGTGGCTGTGTGCTTTGGATTTATGTGGTAGGCTAAACTTGAACTACTAGCATAATCTATCTCGGCCTTAATCAAAGGCACCGTCCGGGTGTTTTTTTAAGTTTAATTTACCATTCCTCGGCCCGACAAATCTCACGTGCGCTTCCATTTTCGTGTCTTCCTTCTGCCCCTGAATTTGCCCTCCCACTCACAAAAGGGAGGCCCCTTTTGTGGCTAGGCCGCATTTCAGCGTCAACATTGCCTTGTTTGTTTTTCTAATAATTAGCCCAGCACGTAACCCTAGCTAGTCCCGCCTCCTCTCTTATTCTGACTGAATGATTGGTTCAAGGCTGTGATGACTCATTTTCTGCTAGTCTGACTGACATCTCGCACATGAAAATAGTATATGGAAAAAAAAAAAAATCAAATAAATGCCGGCCGCTCATTTGTAGTCACCCCGCGGTCGCTCTTCTCATGTACGAACAACAAAGGCGCCATTTGTATGCATCCAAGTCGGTCGCCATGGAAGAAGCGCGCATCTGAGCCCGTCGTGCTTGCTGAGCTGGAATGAGGGATTTGGTTCTGTGGAGGCTGAGCTTTGCCCCGGCTTGTTATTTGCTGCGTCTTTCTTGTCAGCCGTATCCGAAAATATCTGCTTAACTGATGAACTCGTTTCCCTGCGGTCCGTGAGCTCCAGATGCATTGTAACTCCGTTACACTATGCTGCATTGTCCGCAACGATTTTAACGTTACGTAAATTTCAATGAATGCAACTGTTCAGTCGCAAAGTGATGCATGCAAAATAGTGAGCCTTTCATGTCACTATCAAATGTGATACCCGGCG
>NC_142372.1:5919527-5922027 GCF_059441005.1 Hippichthys cyanospilos
GAATGGGTTAGCCACAGGTCCCAAGATTGCTAGTGATGTTAAAGAGAGAAGAAGAGGATTTTTAGGGAAACAAAGCTGAAGATGATCAAGAAATACGAAGAAGGCTAAGCTAGCCTAGGCTAGGCTGGCCTCACTAGGGAATATGGCCATAACGAGCTAGTCACTCGCTCAAAGGTAAATAACGCCTTTCTATATTTTTTATTTATGATATTATTCAATTATATACATGTATATTATATACATATTGCACTTACTATACTATTTTGATACCAATTTTCAATATTTATATTCAATTTTGATGTTTGTACCTGGAGTTTTACACACATTAGCTATTTAACATAGGTTTGGATCGCCCGCCATATGGCGAATTCGCCTTACAATCCCAACCGCGGAATGGATTAATCTCGTAAACCGTGGGCCCACTGTACATAGATTAAATTACAAATAATTCTACCTCAGAGTCAGTATATTTATATAAAAAAAAAAAACTACTGTTATGAAAAGGCCGAAACCATGAACCCCCCTCCAAAACTCATCGTATTTCCCGATTAACATTCATTCCAGGATGCATCCTGACAAACACATAATTGCCTGTCGCCTTTTTTTTCCCGTTCAAACGCTGACAGTAATGACGCGCTGCCATCATCAAAGGCAAAAACGAGGAACGGGACGATGAAGGGGAGGACTGTCACTCCCAAAAATATGGCGGAGGAGTGACAGCATCATGTCAGCGTTGCTAAATAGCACATTTGGCTCCCCCATTTTTATGCTTCAATAACCAGACAAAAATTGACTAATTAGATCAAAATTGTTGTTGGACAAAATAAAACGTTTGTGACCAATAGTTTTTTTCAAACTTTTCTCACGTTATTTACAACTATTTACAGTCAGTATTCAAGCATACCAAAAGGGCTCTTAAGTGATACCAAAACTCTAATGCACATTTGTTTACAGTATTTACATCTTCCACAAGTTGCAAAGCTTCATTTCCGTGTTTACTATCTGTTAGCAAAGCTGTTTTTTCTTTTTTTTCCTCTTATTGCGTTAGAGATGCCAAGGAGGTCATGATGATGGAGAGACGGAGGGGTTGGTGGGGGTTGGGGACGGCTTGTAGGTTAGTCAGACAGCGAGTTAGATAAGCGCTCTTATCTTCTCCACGCCAGACGCCGAGCCCCATCCAATCCTGAACCCAATGAAACAATTCATCGACTTATCCTACCAAAGACCTCCACAAGTGCATTGAGGTGGAGGAGGGAAGACAAAAGACGGAGATGAACGGGAAGGTGTTGATGTAAAAAGCTTTGATGACCATTTCCCTTTTGATGGCGTATTTTTAAAATTTCCTCGGTAATGAACAGCCAATCAAGTGCCTTTGTCTCTCCTCGTTGGAATTCCCACGTCAATGCAAATATTTTTTTTCCGCTGTCGTAAAACCTCTTTTTAAAAATTACGACCACTAAAATGACAGTTTTTTTTTTTTATAATGGTCTTTTTTCATGAATCTGGATTTTTTTCTGAAAAAAACCCCCACTACTGTATTTCGAATTAGAAAATCAAAACAAAAAAATGAGTTTTTTTTTTTTTTTTTTTTTACTTCATAGCAGGTCTTTTTCGATTTTTTTTCGTTTACTTAAGTTTTAGCAAGGTTAAAAATATTTTTTTTTTCTATTACTCCGTTTAAAAATGACCTTTTCACTGTCAAGAATATTTTTTGGAAAATCTGAAAAGTTATTGTTTACTTGTAAGAGTGGAGATTGTTCCCCAAAAATATTATTTTTAAATGTAAAAGAAATTAATGTTTTGGAAAAACACGTTAAAAATACATGACTTTTCTCAATAAAAAAAAAAATGCCTTTATTTCTTAAAGAATTGCAGCGTATTATCACCAGAAAATTTGATGCTAAAAACAAAGATATTTGTCACAAGAAGACTACTTTTTATTATGAAACAGGATTTTTTTCCATATAAAACTATCCAACTATTTATCATGTTTTCATACTGCTTTTTTTATAACGTTTAAACACTTTTTAAAAAAAAGTAGGTTTAGAATAAAAAAAAAAATCTATTACCTCTTTCAAAAATGATATTTTCCTTCCAAAGAAATATTTTTCTTGAAAAGTGAAGACAGCTCTTGAAAATACTGTGAGATTAAACTTTTAGGAAAAAAAAAAATATATTTAGCTAACTTGGTTTTCCCCGCTTTTGTTTCTTGCAAGATTACAACTTTTTCCTTTCATTATTTTCCCATTGAGAAAAAAATCTGATGTCTTTCTTTTAAGGGACAATGTGTAAGATTTAGACAGTGTTTCATCCAAAGGAATAAATCAAATGATTATAAATGTCAAACCCTTGCAAATAAATGTGTTTTTAATGACCAAATGTATGTTTAAAATATAATTGTAAGTCTAGTTATCATGAAATAATATTACATGGGGGGTGGCACTTCTCCGAAGGCTGCCATGTTTGTTATAGCTACGGACAATGGTAAATACAGCATCTC